>NW_027671293.1:0-279763 GCF_964165515.1 Mesoplodon bidens | reverse complement strand
GATTTATTTGTGTCGCTCCAATGAGTGGCCCCGCGAGGACTCCGTGTTCATTTACTGGTTGGTCCAATACTCCCTCTTGAGGCAGGGACTAGACAGGGCTGCTCTGCGGCCCCGATCTGGGGCAGGGGCAGTGGGCGGCCTGTGCCCTGGCAGGATCCTCTCAGCGTGGGTGCCAGGGACCCAACTGCCTGCGACCTTCTATCCTCTGACAGGACGCTACGATGCCCAGACCTATGGTTAACTGTGCAGCGAGGTGTACTGCGCGGACAGCTTCCAAACACACTTCAAGTATGAGGGCGGGCTGAGTCGAAAGGAGAGAGTTTGGGCAGCTGTGCAGACAAAGAAGGCGCCCTTTGGCCAGGGCCTAAATGCTTGTGACACCCCACTGGGCCTGCCGGGCTCTGGGGGCCCAGACCTGGAGCACTGCTCCCCTGCCCTTTGTTCAGTCACAGCAGAGATGGCCACACCCTCTCCCTCAGTTAGGGCAGTGCTCCAACCTCCCTCAGCCCCGCCCCCTCTCCGCAGTTTACCGTAGACTATACATGCTGCATTCTGAGGCCAGGGCGTTCCGAGAATGCCAAGGGCAGACATGATGAACTTAAATGATTTGCTCTTGTGTCAGTTTTGGTAAACTTTAGGAGCTAGGAAATGGTCCACTTTACAGAAATGTTCAAATTTACTGGCATTTCAGATATTCTCTGTTATAACATTGTCCTGATTCTCTCTGTATATTCTTTACTTATGTTTTTGTTTTCCTTAATCAAAGTGTGTCTTTTAAATCTTTTCAAAAATATTCTTTGGACTTACTACATCACCTGAATTTTATACGTTTTCTGTTGTATTAAGTTCTGCTCATATCTTTATTTATCTTTTCTCTATGTTTTCAGGGTTTATTGTTTTGTTCTTCTGATGTCAATTAAAACACTTGGTTATTCATTTTAATAAATCTTTTTCCTTATAAAGATTTGAACTTTTAAAGATTCCAGCTTACTTGTAAGATTCTAAGGCTCAGGTCCTGTACATTTTTGGTGGCCTAAGGCTTAGTTCAACATATAGCAAGGTATATATTGGCCTATTTTCCCCTCGACTTTCTGAGATTCCGTACATCTCACCTTTCTTTGCAGACAAGCCATTTGAAATAACCTTAACTTATTTCATAGCCAATAAGTGTTTGAAATAATGTTTATTTTTTAGACAAATCGTCTTATATAATTAGGCAGAAAATCTGACCAGCCATAGTTTGCAAAACAGCATAAAATCACTCTTCTCAAAGATTAATCTGTAGTATTACACAACCTTTGAGTATTTTTCTATATCAATGACATGTACTATAAAAAGGTTTTAAAGATCCTACCAGTCTTTGAAAACATCCTTTTTCCTTGTTTTAGTTCCAGTTTTATGTATATTTTCTGCCTTGAACCCGATTATTCCAACATCTGCTGGATGGCCATGGGAATCTAATTCTGGTATTGATTGTTTTTGCTGATTGTCTCCCCTTGTAGCTGATTTCTTCATTATTGTGTAAATTTAGATCATGAGCTCATGTTTAGCTAAACAGCTGACCTTGTAAGAGGCTTAGGTGTGAACGCTCGTAAGCTTCATCAGAAAGTCGGCAAAGATTTATTTGTGTCGCTCCAAAGAGTGGCCCGCGAGGACTCCGTTTTCTATAACTGTTGGTCCAATACTCCCCCTAGTGGCAGGGACGCACACAGGGGCGCTTTGCGGCCCCCGATCTGGGGCAGGAGCAGTGGGCGTCCCGTGGCCCTGGCAGGAATCTCTCAGCATGGGTGCCAGGGACCCAACTGCCGGCGATCTTCGGTCCCCTGGCAGGAAGCTACGATGCCCAGACCTATGGTTAGCTTTGCAGCGAGGTGTACTGCGCGGAACGGTTCCACACACACTTCAATATGAGGGCGGGCTGAGTGGAAAGGTGAGTGTTTGGGCTGCTGTGCAGACAAAGAAGGCACCCTTTGGCCAGGGCCTAAATGCTTGTGACACCCCACTGGGCCTGCCGCGCTCTGAGGGACCTGCCCTGGACGCCCTGCTCCCCTGCCCTTTGTTAAGTCACAGCAGAGATGGCCCCACCCACTCTCTCAGTGAGGGCAGTGTTCCAAACTCCCTCAGCCCCGCCCCCTCTCCGCAGCTTACCATGGACTACAGATGCTGCATTCTGAGTCCAGGGCATTCCGAGAAGGCCAAGGGCAGACAGGATGACCTTAAATTATTTCCTCTTGTGTCAGTTTTGGTAAACTTTAGGAGCTAGGAAATGGTCCACTTTACAGAAATGTTCAAATTTACTGCCATTTCAGATATTCTCTGCTATAACACTGTCCTGATTCTTTCTGTATATTCTTTACTTATGTTTAGGTTTTCCTTAATCAAAGTGTGTCTTTTAAATCTTGTCAAAGAATATTCTTTGGACTTACTACCTCACCTGAATTTTATACGTTTTCTGTGGTATTAAGTTCTGCTCATATCTTTATTTATCTTTTTTCTATGTTCTCAGGGTTTATTGTTTTGATCTTCTGATGTCAATTAAAACACTTGGTTATTCATTTTAATAAATCTTTTTACTTATAAAGATTTGAAATTTTAAAGATTCCAGCTTACTTGTAAGTTTCTAAGCGTCATGTTCTCTACATTGTGGCTGGCCTAAAGCTTAGTTCACAATATAGCAAAGTATATATTGACCTATTTTCCCCTCGACTTTCTGTGATTTCCTACATCTCACCTTTCTTTGCAGACAAGCCATTTGAAATATCCTTAACTTATTTCACAGCCAATAAGTCTTTGAAATAATGTGTATTTTTTAGAGAAATCTTCTTATATATTTAGGCAGAAAATCTGACCTGCCATAGTTTTCAAAACAGCATAATTTCACTCTTCTCAATGATGAATCTGTTGTATTACACAACCTTTGAGTAATTAGCTTTATCAATGACATGTACTTTAAAAATGTTTTAGAGACACTACCAGTCTTTGAAAACCTCCTTGTTCCTTGTTTCAGTTCCAGTTTTATGTATATTTTCTGCCTTGCACCTGATTATATCAACATCTGATTGATGGCCTTGGCAATCTAATTCTGGTATTGATTGTTTTTGCTGATTGTCTCCCCCTTGTAGCTGATTTCTTCATTATTGTGTAAATTTAGATCATGTGCTCATGTTTAGCTAAACAGCTGACCTTTTAAGAGGCTAAGGTGTGAACGCTCGTAAGCTTCATCAGAAAGTCAGCAAAGATTTATTTGTGTCGCTACAATGAGTGGCCCGCGAGGACTCCGTTTTCTATTACTGTTGGTCCAATACTCCCTCTTGAGGCAGGGACTCAGACAGGGCTGCTCTGCGGCCCCGATCTGGGGCATGGGCTGTGGGCGGCCTGTGGCCCGTGCAGGATCCTCTCAGCGTGGGTGCCAGGGACCCAAATGCCTGCAATCTTCTGTCCTCTGGCAGGAACCTACGATGCCCAGAACTATGGTTAACTGTGCAGCGAGGTGTACAGCACGAAGAGGTTCCAAACACACTTCAAGTATGACGGCGTTCTGAGTGGAAAGGTGAGAGTTTGGGCAGCTGTGCAGACAAAGAAGGCGCCCTTTGGCCAGGGCCTTAATGCTTGTGACACCCCACTGGGCCTGCCGGGCTCTGGGGGCCCAGACCTGGACCCCCTGCTCCCCTGCCCATTGTTCAGTCACAGTAGAGATGGCCACACCTTCTCCCTCAGTGAGGGCAGTGTTCCAGCCTCCCTCAGCCCCGCCCAGTCTCCACAGGTTACCATGGACTACAGATGCTGCATTCTGAGGCCAGGGCGTTCCGAGAATGCCAAGGGCAGACATGATGACCTTAAATGATTTCCTCTTGTGTCAGTTTTTGTAAACTTTAGGAGCTAGGAAGTGGTCCACATTACAGAAATGTTCAAATTTACTGGCATATCAGATATACTCTGTTATAACACAGCCCTGATTCTCTCTGTATATTCTTTACTTATGTTTTGGATTTCTTACTCAAAGTGTGTCTTTTAAATCTTTTCAAAAATATTCTTTTTACTTACTACATCACCTGAATTTTATAGGTTTTCTGTTGTATTAATTTCTGCTCATATCTTTATTTATCTTTTTTCAATGTTCTCAGGGTTTATAGTTTTGATCTTCTGATGTCAGTTAAAACATTTGGTTATTCATTTTAATAAATCTTTTTCCTTATAAAATTTTGAACTTTTGAAGATTCCAGCTTACTTGTAAGTTTCTAAGGGTCAGGTCCTCTACATTGTTGCTGGCATAAGGCTTAGTTCACCCTATAGCAATGTATATATTGACCTATTTTCCCCTCGACTTTCTGTGATTCCATACATCTCACCTTTCTTGGCAGACAAGCCATTTGAAATACCCTTATTTCACAGCCCATAAGACTTTGAAATAATGTGTATTTTTAAACGAAATCTTCTTATATAATTAGGCAGAAATTCTGACCTGCCATAGTTTTCAAAACAGCATAATTTCACTCTTCTCAAAGATTAATCTATTGTATTACACAACCTTTGAGTATTTATCTTTATCAATGACATGTACTTTAAAAATGTTTTAAAGATCCTACCAGTCTTTGAAAACATCCTTGTTCCTTGTTTCCGTTCCAGTTTTATGTATATATTCTAGCTTGAACCTGGTTATTCCAACATCTGATGGATGGCCTTGGGAATCTAATTCTGGTATTGATTGTTTTTGCTGATTGTCTCACCTTGTAGCTGATTTCTTCATTATTGTGTAAATTTAGATCATGAGCTCATGTTTAGCTAAACAGCTGACCTTGTAAGAGGCTTAGGTGTGAACGCTCGTAAGCTTCATCAGAAAGTCGGCAAAGATTTATTTGTGTCGCTCCAATGAGTGGCCCGCGAGGACTCCGTGTTCATTTACTGTTGGTCCAATACTCCCTCTTGAGGCAGGGACTGAGACAGGGCTGCTCTGCGGCCCCGATCTGGGGCAGGGGCAGTGGGCGGCCTGTGGCCCTGGCAGGATCCTCTCAGCGTGGGTGCCAGGGACCCAACTGCCTGCGACCTTCTATCCTCTGACAGGAAGCTACGATGCCCAGACCTATGGTTAACTGTGCAGCGAGGTGTACTGCGCGGACAGCTTCCAAACACACTTCAAGTATGAGGGCGGGCTGAGTCGAAAGGAGAGAGTTTGGGCAGCTGTGCAGACAAAGAAGGCGCCCTTTGGCCAGGGCCTAAATGCTTGTGACACCCCACTGGGCCTGCCGGGCTCTGGGGGCCCAGACCTGGACGCACTGCTCCCCTGCCCTTTGTTCAGTCACAGCAGAGATGGCCACACCCTCTCCCTCAGTTAGGGCAGTGCTCCAACCTCCCTCAGCCCCGCCCCCTCTCCGCAGTTTACCGTAGACTATACATGCTGCATTCTGAGGCCAGGGCGTTCCGAGAATGCCAAGGGCAGACATGATGAACTTAAATGATTTGCTCTTGTGTCAGTTTTGGTAAACTTTAGGAGCTAGGAAATGGTCCACTTTACAGAAATGTTCAAATTTACTGGCATTTCAGATATTCTCTGTTATAACATTGTCCTGATTCTCTCTGTATATTCTTTACTTATGTTTTTGTTTTCCTTAATCAAAGTGTGTCTTTTAAATCTTTTCAAAAATATTCTTTGGACTTACTACATCACCTGAATTTTATACGTTTTCTGTTGTATTAAGTTCTGCTCATATCTTTATTTATCTTTTCTCTATGTTTTCAGGGTTTATTGTTTTGTTCTTCTGATGTCAATTAAAACACTTGGTTATTCATTTTAATAAATCTTTTTCCTTATAAAGATTTGAACTTTTAAAGATTCCAGCTTACTTGTAAGATTCTAAGGCTCAGGTCCTGTACATTTTTGGTGGCCTAAGGCTTAGTTCAACATATAGCAAGGTATATATTGGCCTATTTTCCCCTCGACTTTCTGAGATTCCGTACATCTCACCTTTCTTTGCAGACAAGCCATTTGAAATAACCTTAACTTATTTCATAGCCAATAAGTGTTTGAAATAATGTTTATTTTTTAGACAAATCGTCTTATATAATTAGGCAGAAAATCTGACCAGCCATAGTTTGCAAAACAGCATAAAATCACTCTTCTCAAAGATTAATCTGTAGTATTACACAACCTTTGAGTATTTTTCTATATCAATGACATGTACTATAAAAAGGTTTTAAAGATCCTACCAGTCTTTGAAAACATCCTTTTTCCTTGTTTTAGTTCCAGTTTTATGTATATTTTCTGCCTTGAACCCGATTATTCCAACATCTGCTGGATGGCCATGGGAATCTAATTCTGGTATTGATTGTTTTTGCTGATTGTCTCCCCTTGTAGCTCATTTCTTCATTATTGTGTAAATTTAGATCATGAGCTCATGTTTAGCTAAACAGCTGACCTTGTAAGAGGCTTAGGTGTGAACGCTCGTAAGCTTCATCAGAAAGTCGGCAAAGATTTATTTGTGTCGCTCCAAAGAGTGGCCCGCGAGGACTCCGTTTTCTATAACTGTTGGTCCAATACTCCCCCTAGTGGCAGGGACGCACACAGGGGCGCTTTGCGGCCCCCGATCTGGGGCAGGAGCAGTGGGCGTCCCGTGGCCCTGGCAGGAATCTCTCAGCATGGGTGCCAGGGACCCAACTGCCGGCGATCTTCGGTCCCCTGGCAGGAAGCTACGATGCCCAGACCTATGGTTAGCTTTGCAGCGAGGTGTACTGCGCGGAACGGTTCCACACACACTTCAATATGAGGGCGGGCTGAGTGGAAAGGTGAGTGTTTGGGCTGCTGTGCAGACAAAGAAGGCACCCTTTGGCCAGGGCCTAAATGCTTGTGACACCCCACTGGGCCTGCCGCGCTCTGAGGGACCTGCCCTGGACGCCCTGCTCCCCTGCCCTTTGTTAAGTCACAGCAGAGATGGCCCCACCCACTCTCTCAGTGAGGGCAGTGTTCCAAACTCCCTCAGCCCCGCCCCCTCTCCGCAGCTTACCATGGACTACAGATGCTGCATTCTGAGTCCAGGGCATTCCGAGAAGGCCAAGGGCAGACAGGATGACCTTAAATTATTTCCTCTTGTGTCAGTTTTGGTAAACTTTAGGAGCTAGGAAATGGTCCACTTTACAGAAATGTTCAAATTTACTGCCATTTCAGATATTCTCTGCTATAACACTGTCCTGATTCTTTCTGTATATTCTTTACTTATGTTTAGGTTTTCCTTAATCAAAGTGTGTCTTTTAAATCTTGTCAAAGAATATTCTTTGGACTTACTACCTCACCTGAATTTTATACGTTTTCTGTGGTATTAAGTTCTGCTCATATCTTTATTTATCTTTTTTCTATGTTCTCAGGGTTTATTGTTTTGATCTTCTGATGTCAATTAAAACACTTGGTTATTCATTTTAATAAATCTTTTTACTTATAAAGATTTGAAATTTTAAAGATTCCAGCTTACTTGTAAGTTTCTAAGCGTCATGTTCTCTACATTGTGGCTGGCCTAAAGCTTAGTTCACAATATAGCAAAGTATATATTGACCTATTTTCCCCTCGACTTTCTGTGATTTCCTACATCTCACCTTTCTTTGCAGACAAGCCATTTGAAATATCCTTAACTTATTTCACAGCCAATAAGTCTTTGAAATAATGTGTATTTTTTAGAGAAATCTTCTTATATATTTAGGCAGAAAATCTGACCTGCCATAGTTTTCAAAACAGCATAATTTCACTCTTCTCAATGATGAATCTGTTGTATTACACAACCTTTGAGTAATTAGCTTTATCAATGACATGTACTTTAAAAATGTTTTAGAGACACTACCAGTCTTTGAAAACCTCCTTGTTCCTTGTTTCAGTTCCAGTTTTATGTATATTTTCTGCCTTGCACCTGATTATATCAACATCTGATTGATGGCCTTGGCAATCTAATTCTGGTATTGATTGTTTTTGCTGATTGTCTCCCCCTTGTAGCTGATTTCTTCATTATTGTGTAAATTTAGATCATGTGCTCATGTTTAGCTAAACAGCTGACCTTTTAAGAGGCTAAGGTGTGAACGCTCGTAAGCTTCATCAGAAAGTCAGCAAAGATTTATTTGTGTCGCTACAATGAGTGGCCCGCGAGGACTCCGTTTTCTATTACTGTTGGTCCAATACTCCCTCTTGAGGCAGGGACTCAGACAGGGCTGCTCTGCGGCCCCGATCTGGGGCATGGGCTGTGGGCGGCCTGTGGCCCGTGCAGGATCCTCTCAGCGTGGGTGCCAGGGACCCAAATGCCTGCAATCTTCTGTCCTCTGGCAGGAACCTACGATGCCCAGAACTATGGTTAACTGTGCAGCGAGGTGTACAGCACGAAGAGGTTCCAAACACACTTCAAGTATGACGGCGTTCTGAGTGGAAAGGTGAGAGTTTGGGCAGCTGTGCAGACAAAGAAGGCGCCCTTTGGCCAGGGCCTTAATGCTTGTGACACCCCACTGGGCCTGCCGGGCTCTGGGGGCCCAGACCTGGACCCCCTGCTCCCCTGCCCATTGTTCAGTCACAGTAGAGATGGCCACACCTTCTCCCTCAGTGAGGGCAGTGTTCCAGCCTCCCTCAGCCCCGCCCAGTCTCCACAGGTTACCATGGACTACAGATGCTGCATTCTGAGGCCAGGGCGTTCCGAGAATGCCAAGGGCAGACATGATGACCTTAAATGATTTCCTCTTGTGTCAGTTTTTGTAAACTTTAGGAGCTAGGAAGTGGTCCACATTACAGAAATGTTCAAATTTACTGGCATATCAGATATACTCTGTTATAACACAGCCCTGATTCTCTCTGTATATTCTTTACTTATGTTTTGGATTTCTTACTCAAAGTGTGTCTTTTAAATCTTTTCAAAAATATTCTTTTTACTTACTACATCACCTGAATTTTATAGGTTTTCTGTTGTATTAATTTCTGCTCATATCTTTATTTATCTTTTTTCAATGTTCTCAGGGTTTATAGTTTTGATCTTCTGATGTCAGTTAAAACATTTGGTTATTCATTTTAATAAATCTTTTTCCTTATAAAATTTTGAACTTTTGAAGATTCCAGCTTACTTGTAAGTTTCTAAGGGTCAGGTCCTCTACATTGTTGCTGGCATAAGGCTTAGTTCACCCTATAGCAATGTATATATTGACCTATTTTCCCCTCGACTTTCTGTGATTCCATACATCTCACCTTTCTTGGCAGACAAGCCATTTGAAATACCCTTATTTCACAGCCCATAAGACTTTGAAATAATGTGTATTTTTAAACGAAATCTTCTTATATAATTAGGCAGAAATTCTGACCTGCCATAGTTTTCAAAACAGCATAATTTCACTCTTCTCAAAGATTAATCTATTGTATTACACAACCTTTGAGTATTTATCTTTATCAATGACATGTACTTTAAAAATGTTTTAAAGATCCTACCAGTCTTTGAAAACATCCTTGTTCCTTGTTTCCGTTCCAGTTTTATGTATATATTCTAGCTTGAACCTGGTTATTCCAACATCTGATGGATGGCCTTGGGAATCTAATTCTGGTATTGATTGTTTTTGCTGATTGTCTCACCTTGTAGCTGATTTCTTCATTATTGTGTAAATTTAGATCATGAGCTCATGTTTAGCTAAACAGCTGACCTTGTAAGAGGCTTAGGTGTGAACGCTCGTAAGCTTCATCAGAAAGTCGGCAAAGATTTATTTGTGTCGCTCCAATGAGTGGCCCGCGAGGACTCCGTGTTCATTTACTGTTGGTCCAATACTCCCTCTTGAGGCAGGGACTGAGACAGGGCTGCTCTGCGGCCCCGATCTGGGGCAGGGGCAGTGGGCGGCCTGTGGCCCTGGCAGGATCCTCTCAGCGTGGGTGCCAGGGACCCAACTGCCTGCGACCTTCTATCCTCTGACAGGAAGCTACGATGCCCAGACCTATGGTTAACTGTGCAGCGAGGTGTACTGCGCGGACAGCTTCCAAACACACTTCAAGTATGAGGGCGGGCTGAGTCGAAAGGAGAGAGTTTGGGCAGCTGTGCAGACAAAGAAGGCGCCCTTTGGCCAGGGCCTAAATGCTTGTGACACCCCACTGGGCCTGCCGGGCTCTGGGGGCCCAGACCTGGACGCACTGCTCCCCTGCCCTTTGTTCAGTCACAGCAGAGATGGCCACACCCTCTCCCTCAGTTAGGGCAGTGCTCCAACCTCCCTCAGCCCCGCCCCCTCTCCGCAGTTTACCGTAGACTATACATGCTGCATTCTGAGGCCAGGGCGTTCCGAGAATGCCAAGGGCAGACATGATGAACTTAAATGATTTGCTCTTGTGTCAGTTTTGGTAAACTTTAGGAGCTAGGAAATGGTCCACTTTACAGAAATGTTCAAATTTACTGGCATTTCAGATATTCTCTGTTATAACATTGTCCTGATTCTCTCTGTATATTCTTTACTTATGTTTTTGTTTTCCTTAATCAAAGTGTGTCTTTTAAATCTTTTCAAAAATATTCTTTGGACTTACTACATCACCTGAATTTTATACGTTTTCTGTTGTATTAAGTTCTGCTCATATCTTTATTTATCTTTTCTCTATGTTTTCAGGGTTTATTGTTTTGTTCTTCTGATGTCAATTAAAACACTTGGTTATTCATTTTAATAAATCTTTTTCCTTATAAAGATTTGAACTTTTAAAGATTCCAGCTTACTTGTAAGATTCTAAGGCTCAGGTCCTGTACATTTTTGGTGGCCTAAGGCTTAGTTCAACATATAGCAAGGTATATATTGGCCTATTTTCCCCTCGACTTTCTGAGATTCCGTACATCTCACCTTTCTTTGCAGACAAGCCATTTGAAATAACCTTAACTTATTTCATAGCCAATAAGTGTTTGAAATAATGTTTATTTTTTAGACAAATCGTCTTATATAATTAGGCAGAAAATCTGACCAGCCATAGTTTGCAAAACAGCATAAAATCACTCTTCTCAAAGATTAATCTGTAGTATTACACAACCTTTGAGTATTTTTCTATATCAATGACATGTACTATAAAAAGGTTTTAAAGATCCTACCAGTCTTTGAAAACATCCTTTTTCCTTGTTTTAGTTCCAGTTTTATGTATATTTTCTGCCTTGAACCCGATTATTCCAACATCTGCTGGATGGCCATGGGAATCTAATTCTGGTATTGATTGTTTTTGCTGATTGTCTCCCCTTGTAGCTCATTTCTTCATTATTGTGTAAATTTAGATCATGAGCTCATGTTTAGCTAAACAGCTGACCTTGTAAGAGGCTTAGGTGTGAACGCTCGTAAGCTTC
The DNA here is from genome assembly GCF_964165515.1 of Mesoplodon bidens. Taxonomy (NCBI): domain Eukaryota; kingdom Metazoa; phylum Chordata; class Mammalia; order Artiodactyla; family Ziphiidae; genus Mesoplodon; species Mesoplodon bidens. Next base: position 268,463 of record NW_027671293.1, on the reverse strand, counting down.
ATCAGAAAGTCGGCAAAGATTTATTTGTGTCGCTCCAAAGAGTGGCCCGCGAGGACTCCGTTTTCTATAACTGTTGGTCCAATACTCCCCCTAGTGGCAGGGACGCACACAGGGGCGCTTTGCGGCCCCCGATCTGGGGCAGGAGCAGTGGGCGTCCCGTGGCCCTGGCAGGAATCTCTCAGCATGGGTGCCAGGGACCCAACTGCCGGCGATCTTCGGTCCCCTGGCAGGAAGCTACGATGCCCAGACCTATGGTTAGCTTTGCAGCGAGGTGTACTGCGCGGAACGGTTCCACACACACTTCAATATGAGGGCGGGCTGAGTGGAAAGGTGAGTGTTTGGGCTGCTGTGCAGACAAAGAAGGCACCCTTTGGCCAGGGCCTAAATGCTTGTGACACCCCACTGGGCCTGCCGCGCTCTGAGGGACCTGCCCTGGACGCCCTGCTCCCCTGCCCTTTGTTAAGTCACAGCAGAGATGGCCCCACCCACTCTCTCAGTGAGGGCAGTGTTCCAAACTCCCTCAGCCCCGCCCCCTCTCCGCAGCTTACCATGGACTACAGATGCTGCATTCTGAGTCCAGGGCATTCCGAGAAGGCCAAGGGCAGACAGGATGACCTTAAATTATTTCCTCTTGTGTCAGTTTTGGTAAACTTTAGGAGCTAGGAAATGGTCCACTTTACAGAAATGTTCAAATTTACTGCCATTTCAGATATTCTCTGCTATAACACTGTCCTGATTCTTTCTGTATATTCTTTACTTATGTTTTGGTTTTCCTTAATCAAAGTGTGTCTTTTAAATCTTGTCAAAGAATATTCTTTGGACTTACTACCTCACCTGAATTTTATACGTTTTCTGTGGTATTAAGTTCTGCTCATATCTTTATTTATCTTTTTTCTATGTTCTCAGGGTTTATTGTTTTGATCTTCTGATGTCAATTAAAACACTTGGTTATTCATTTTAATAAATCTTTTTACTTATAAAGATTTGAAATTTTAAAGATTCCAGCTTACTTGTAAGTTTCTAAGCGTCATGTTCTCTACATTGTGGCTGGCCTAAAGCTTAGTTCACAATATAGCAAAGTATATATTGACCTATTTTCCCCTCGACTTTCTGTGATTTCCTACATCTCACCTTTCTTTGCAGACAAGCCATTTGAAATATCCTTAACTTATTTCACAGCCAATAAGTCTTTGAAATAATGTGTATTTTTTAGAGAAATCTTCTTATATATTTAGGCAGAAAATCTGACCTGCCATAGTTTTCAAAACAGCATAATTTCACTCTTCTCAATGATGAATCTGTTGTATTACACAACCTTTGAGTAATTAGCTTTATCAATGACATGTACTTTAAAAATGTTTTAGAGACACTACCAGTCTTTGAAAACCTCCTTGTTCCTTGTTTCAGTTCCAGTTTTATGTATATTTTCTGCCTTGCACCTGATTATATCAACATCTGATTGATGGCCTTGGCAATCTAATTCTGGTATTGATTGTTTTTGCTGATTGTCTCCCCCTTGTAGCTGATTTCTTCATTATTGTGTAAATTTAGATCATGTGCTCATGTTTAGCTAAACAGCTGACCTTTTAAGAGGCTAAGGTGTGAACGCTCGTAAGCTTCATCAGAAAGTCAGCAAAGATTTATTTGTGTCGCTACAATGAGTGGCCCGCGAGGACTCCGTTTTCTATTACTGTTGGTCCAATACTCCCTCTTGAGGCAGGGACTCAGACAGGGCTGCTCTGCGGCCCCGATCTGGGGCATGGGCTGTGGGCGGCCTGTGGCCCGTGCAGGATCCTCTCAGCGTGGGTGCCAGGGACCCAAATGCCTGCAATCTTCTGTCCTCTGGCAGGAACCTACGATGCCCAGAACTATGGTTAACTGTGCAGCGAGGTGTACAGCACGAAGAGGTTCCAAACACACTTCAAGTATGACGGCGTTCTGAGTGGAAAGGTGAGAGTTTGGGCAGCTGTGCAGACAAAGAAGGCGCCCTTTGGCCAGGGCCTTAATGCTTGTGACACCCCACTGGGCCTGCCGGGCTCTGGGGGCCCAGACCTGGACCCCCTGCTCCCCTGCCCATTGTTCAGTCACAGTAGAGATGGCCACACCTTCTCCCTCAGTGAGGGCAGTGTTCCAGCCTCCCTCAGCCCCGCCCAGTCTCCACAGGTTACCATGGACTACAGATGCTGCATTCTGAGGCCAGGGCGTTCCGAGAATGCCAAGGGCAGACATGATGACCTTAAATGATTTCCTCTTGTGTCAGTTTTTGTAAACTTTAGGAGCTAGGAAGTGGTCCACATTACAGAAATGTTCAAATTTACTGGCATATCAGATATACTCTGTTATAACACAGCCCTGATTCTCTCTGTATATTCTTTACTTATGTTTTGGATTTCTTACTCAAAGTGTGTCTTTTAAATCTTTTCAAAAATATTCTTTTTACTTACTACATCACCTGAATTTTATAGGTTTTCTGTTGTATTAATTTCTGCTCATATCTTTATTTATCTTTTTTCAATGTTCTCAGGGTTTATAGTTTTGATCTTCTGATGTCAGTTAAAACATTTGGTTATTCATTTTAATAAATCTTTTTCCTTATAAAATTTTGAACTTTTGAAGATTCCAGCTTACTTGTAAGTTTCTAAGGGTCAGGTCCTCTACATTGTTGCTGGCATAAGGCTTAGTTCACCCTATAGCAATGTATATATTGACCTATTTTCCCCTCGACTTTCTGTGATTCCATACATCTCACCTTTCTTGGCAGACAAGCCATTTGAAATACCCTTATTTCACAGCCCATAAGACTTTGAAATAATGTGTATTTTTAAACGAAATCTTCTTATATAATTAGGCAGAAATTCTGACCTGCCATAGTTTTCAAAACAGCATAATTTCACTCTTCTCAAAGATTAATCTATTGTATTACACAACCTTTGAGTATTTATCTTTATCAATGACATGTACTTTAAAAATGTTTTAAAGATCCTACCAGTCTTTGAAAACATCCTTGTTCCTTGTTTCCGTTCCAGTTTTATGTATATATTCTAGCTTGAACCTGGTTATTCCAACATCTGATGGATGGCCTTGGGAATCTAATTCTGGTATTGATTGTTTTTGCTGATTGTCTCACCTTGTAGCTGATTTCTTCATTATTGTGTAAATTTAGATCATGAGCTCATGTTTAGCTAAACAGCTGACCTTGTAAGAGGCTTAGGTGTGAACGCTCGTAAGCTTCATCAGAAAGTCGGCAAAGATTTATTTGTGTCGCTCCAATGAGTGGCCCGCGAGGACTCCGTGTTCATTTACTGTTGGTCCAATACTCCCTCTTGAGGCAGGGACTGAGACAGGGCTGCTCTGCGGCCCCGATCTGGGGCAGGGGCAGTGGGCGGCCTGTGGCCCTGGCAGGATCCTCTCAGCGTGGGTGCCAGGGACCCAACTGCCTGCGACCTTCTATCCTCTGACAGGAAGCTACGATGCCCAGACCTATGGTTAACTGTGCAGCGAGGTGTACTGCGCGGACAGCTTCCAAACACACTTCAAGTATGAGGGCGGGCTGAGTCGAAAGGAGAGAGTTTGGGCAGCTGTGCAGACAAAGAAGGCGCCCTTTGGCCAGGGCCTAAATGCTTGTGACACCCCACTGGGCCTGCCGGGCACTGGGGGCCCAGACCTGGATGCACTGCTCCCCTGCCCTTTGTTCAGTCACAGCAGAGATGGCCACACCCTCTCCCTCAGTTAGGGCAGTGCTCCAACCTCCCTCAGCCCCGCCCCCTCTCCGCAGTTTACCGTAGACTATACATGCTGCATTCTGAGGCCAGGGCGTTCCGAGAATGCCAAGGGCAGACATGATGAACTTAAATGATTTGCTCTTGTGTCAGTTTTGGTAAACTTTAGGAGCTAGGAAATGGTCCACTTTACAGAAATGTTCAAATTTACTGGCATTTCAGATATTCTCTGTTATAACATTGTCCTGATTCTCTCTGTATATTCTTTACTTATGTTTTTGTTTTCCTTAATCAAAGTGTGTCTTTTAAATCTTTTCAAAAATATTCTTTGGACTTACTACATCACCTGAATTTTATACGTTTTCTGTTGTATTAAGTTCTGCTCATATCTTTATTTATCTTTTCTCTATGTTTTCAGGGTTTATTGTTTTGTTCTTCTGATGTCAATTAAAACACTTGGTTATTCATTTTAATAAATCTTTTTCCTTATAAAGATTTGAACTTTTAAAGATTCCAGCTTACTTGTAAGATTCTAAGGCTCAGGTCCTGTACATTTTTGGTGGCCTAAGGCTTAGTTCAACATATAGCAAGGTATATATTGGCCTATTTTCCCCTCGACTTTCTGAGATTCCGTACATCTCACCTTTCTTTGCAGACAAGCCATTTGAAATAACCTTAACTTATTTCATAGCCAATAAGTGTTTGAAATAATGTTTATTTTTTAGACAAATCGTCTTATATAATTAGGCAGAAAATCTGACCAGCCATAGTTTGCAAAACAGCATAAAATCACTCTTCTCAAAGATTAATCTGTAGTATTACACAACCTTTGAGTATTTTTCTATATCAATGACATGTACTATAAAAAGGTTTTAAAGATCCTACCAGTCTTTGAAAACATCCTTTTTCCTTGTTTTAGTTCCAGTTTTATGTATATTTTCTGCCTTGAACCCGATTATTCCAACATCTGCTGGATGGCCATGGGAATCTAATTCTGGTATTGATTGTTTTTGCTGATTGTCTCCCCTTGTAGCTCATTTCTTCATTATTGTGTAAATTTAGATCATGAGCTCATGTTTAGCTAAACAGCTGACCTTGTAAGAGGCTTAGGTGTGAACGCTCGTAAGCTTCATCAGAAAGTCGGCAAAGATTTATTTGTGTCGCTCCAAAGAGTGGCCCGCGAGGACTCCGTTTTCTATAACTGTTGGTCCAATACTCCCCCTAGTGGCAGGGACGCACACAGGGGCGCTTTGCGGCCCCCGATCTGGGGCAGGAGCAGTGGGCGTCCCGTGGCCCTGGCAGGAATCTCTCAGCATGGGTGCCAGGGACCCAACTGCCGGCGATCTTCGGTCCCCTGGCAGGAAGCTACGATGCCCAGACCTATGGTTAGCTTTGCAGCGAGGTGTACTGCGCGGAACGGTTCCACACACACTTCAATATGAGGGCGGGCTGAGTGGAAAGGTGAGTGTTTGGGCTGCTGTGCAGACAAAGAAGGCACCCTTTGGCCAGGGCCTAAATGCTTGTGACACCCCACTGGGCCTGCCGCGCTCTGAGGGACCTGCCCTGGACGCCCTGCTCCCCTGCCCTTTGTTAAGTCACAGCAGAGATGGCCCCACCCACTCTCTCAGTGAGGGCAGTGTTCCAAACTCCCTCAGCCCCGCCCCCTCTCCGCAGCTTACCATGGACTACAGATGCTGCATTCTGAGTCCAGGGCATTCCGAGAAGGCCAAGGGCAGACAGGATGACCTTAAATTATTTCCTCTTGTGTCAGTTTTGGTAAACTTTAGGAGCTAGGAAATGGTCCACTTTACAGAAATGTTCAAATTTACTGCCATTTCAGATATTCTCTGCTATAACACTGTCCTGATTCTTTCTGTATATTCTTTACTTATGTTTTGGTTTTCCTTAATCAAAGTGTGTCTTTTAAATCTTGTCAAAGAATATTCTTTGGACTTACTACCTCACCTGAATTTTATACGTTTTCTGTGGTATTAAGTTCTGCTCATATCTTTATTTATCTTTTTTCTATGTTCTCAGGGTTTATTGTTTTGATCTTCTGATGTCAATTAAAACACTTGGTTATTCATTTTAATAAATCTTTTTACTTATAAAGATTTGAAATTTTAAAGATTCCAGCTTACTTGTAAGTTTCTAAGCGTCATGTTCTCTACATTGTGGCTGGCCTAAAGCTTAGTTCACAATATAGCAAAGTATATATTGACCTATTTTCCCCTCGACTTTCTGTGATTTCCTACATCTCACCTTTCTTTGCAGACAAGCCATTTGAAATATCCTTAACTTATTTCACAGCCAATAAGTCTTTGAAATAATGTGTATTTTTTAGAGAAATCTTCTTATATATTTAGGCAGAAAATCTGACCTGCCATAGTTTTCAAAACAGCATAATTTCACTCTTCTCAATGATGAATCTGTTGTATTACACAACCTTTGAGTAATTAGCTTTATCAATGACATGTACTTTAAAAATGTTTTAGAGACACTACCAGTCTTTGAAAACCTCCTTGTTCCTTGTTTCAGTTCCAGTTTTATGTATATTTTCTGCCTTGCACCTGATTATATCAACATCTGATTGATGGCCTTGGCAATCTAATTCTGGTATTGATTGTTTTTGCTGATTGTCTCCCCCTTGTAGCTGATTTCTTCATTATTGTGTAAATTTAGATCATGTGCTCATGTTTAGCTAAACAGCTGACCTTTTAAGAGGCTAAGGTGTGAACGCTCGTAAGCTTCATCAGAAAGTCAGCAAAGATTTATTTGTGTCGCTACAATGAGTGGCCCGCGAGGACTCCGTTTTCTATTACTGTTGGTCCAATACTCCCTCTTGAGGCAGGGACTCAGACAGGGCTGCTCTGCGGCCCCGATCTGGGGCATGGGCTGTGGGCGGCCTGTGGCCCGTGCAGGATCCTCTCAGCGTGGGTGCCAGGGACCCAAATGCCTGCAATCTTCTGTCCTCTGGCAGGAACCTACGATGCCCAGAACTATGGTTAACTGTGCAGCGAGGTGTACAGCACGAAGAGGTTCCAAACACACTTCAAGTATGACGGCGTTCTGAGTGGAAAGGTGAGAGTTTGGGCAGCTGTGCAGACAAAGAAGGCGCCCTTTGGCCAGGGCCTTAATGCTTGTGACACCCCACTGGGCCTGCCGGGCTCTGGGGGCCCAGACCTGGACCCCCTGCTCCCCTGCCCATTGTTCAGTCACAGTAGAGATGGCCACACCTTCTCCCTCAGTGAGGGCAGTGTTCCAGCCTCCCTCAGCCCCGCCCAGTCTCCACAGGTTACCATGGACTACAGATGCTGCATTCTGAGGCCAGGGCGTTCCGAGAATGCCAAGGGCAGACATGATGACCTTAAATGATTTCCTCTTGTGTCAGTTTTTGTAAACTTTAGGAGCTAGGAAGTGGTCCACATTACAGAAATGTTCAAATTTACTGGCATATCAGATATACTCTGTTATAACACAGCCCTGATTCTCTCTGTATATTCTTTACTTATGTTTTGGATTTCTTACTCAAAGTGTGTCTTTTAAATCTTTTCAAAAATATTCTTTTTACTTACTACATCACCTGAATTTTATAGGTTTTCTGTTGTATTAATTTCTGCTCATATCTTTATTTATCTTTTTTCAATGTTCTCAGGGTTTATAGTTTTGATCTTCTGATGTCAGTTAAAACATTTGGTTATTCATTTTAATAAATCTTTTTCCTTATAAAATTTTGAACTTTTGAAGATTCCAGCTTACTTGTAAGTTTCTAAGGGTCAGGTCCTCTACATTGTTGCTGGCATAAGGCTTAGTTCACCCTATAGCAATGTATATATTGACCTATTTTCCCCTCGACTTTCTGTGATTCCATACATCTCACCTTTCTTGGCAGACAAGCCATTTGAAATACCCTTATTTCACAGCCCATAAGACTTTGAAATAATGTGTATTTTTAAACGAAATCTTCTTATATAATTAGGCAGAAATTCTGACCTGCCATAGTTTTCAAAACAGCATAATTTCACTCTTCTCAAAGATTAATCTATTGTATTACACAACCTTTGAGTATTTATCTTTATCAATGACATGTACTTTAAAAATGTTTTAAAGATCCTACCAGTCTTTGAAAACATCCTTGTTCCTTGTTTCCGTTCCAGTTTTATGTATATATTCTAGCTTGAACCTGGTTATTCCAACATCTGATGGATGGCCTTGGGAATCTAATTCTGGTATTGATTGTTTTTGCTGATTGTCTCACCTTGTAGCTGATTTCTTCATTATTGTGTAAATTTAGATCATGAGCTCATGTTTAGCTAAACAGCTGACCTTGTAAGAGGCTTAGGTGTGAACGCTCGTAAGCTTCATCAGAAAGTCGGCAAAGATTTATTTGTGTCGCTCCAATGAGTGGCCCGCGAGGACTCCGTGTTCATTTACTGTTGGTCCAATACTCCCTCTTGAGGCAGGGACTGAGACAGGGCTGCTCTGCGGCCCCGATCTGGGGCAGGGGCAGTGGGCGGCCTGTGGCCCTGGCAGGATCCTCTCAGCGTGGGTGCCAGGGACCCAACTGCCTGCGACCTTCTATCCTCTGACAGGAAGCTACGATGCCCAGACCTATGGTTAACTGTGCAGCGAGGTGTACTGCGCGGACAGCTTCCAAACACACTTCAAGTATGAGGGCGGGCTGAGTCGAAAGGAGAGAGTTTGGGCAGCTGTGCAGACAAAGAAGGCGCCCTTTGGCCAGGGCCTAAATGCTTGTGACACCCCACTGGGCCTGCCGGGCTCTGGGGGCCCAGACCTGGACGCACTGCTCCCCTGCCCTTTGTTCAGTCACAGCAGAGATGGCCACACCCTCTCCCTCAGTTAGGGCAGTGCTCCAACCTCCCTCAGCCCCGCCCCCTCTCCGCAGTTTACCGTAGACTATACATGCTGCATTCTGAGGCCAGGGCGTTCCGAGAATGCCAAGGGCAGACATGATGAACTTAAATGATTTGCTCTTGTGTCAGTTTTGGTAAACTTTAGGAGCTAGGAAATGGTCCACTTTACAGAAATGTTCAAATTTACTGGCATTTCAGATATTCTCTGTTATAACATTGTCCTGATTCTCTCTGTATATTCTTTACTTATGTTTTTGTTTTCCTTAATCAAAGTGTGTCTTTTAAATCTTTTCAAAAATATTCTTTGGACTTACTACATCACCTGAATTTTATACGTTTTCTGTTGTATTAAGTTCTGCTCATATCTTTATTTATCTTTTCTCTATGTTTTCAGGGTTTATTGTTTTGTTCTTCTGATGTCAATTAAAACACTTGGTTATTCATTTTAATAAATCTTTTTCCTTATAAAGATTTGAACTTTTAAAGATTCCAGCTTACTTGTAAGATTCTAAGGCTCAGGTCCTGTACATTTTTGGTGGCCTAAGGCTTAGTTCAACATATAGCAAGGTATATATTGGCCTATTTTCCCCTCGACTTTCTGAGATTCCGTACATCTCACCTTTCTTTGCAGACAAGCCATTTGAAATAACCTTAACTTATTTCATAGCCAATAAGTGTTTGAAATAATGTTTATTTTTTAGACAAATCGTCTTATATAATTAGGCAGAAAATCTGACCAGCCATAGTTTGCAAAACAGCATAAAATCACTCTTCTCAAAGATTAATCTGTAGTATTACACAACCTTTGAGTATTTTTCTATATCAATGACATGTACTATAAAAAGGTTTTAAAGATCCTACCAGTCTTTGAAAACATCCTTTTTCCTTGTTTTAGTTCCAGTTTTATGTATATTTTCTGCCTTGAACCCGATTATTCCAACATCTGCTGGATGGCCATGGGAATCTAATTCTGGTATTGATTGTTTTTGCTGATTGTCTCCCCTTGTAGCTCATTTCTTCATTATTGTGTAAATTTAGATCATGAGCTCATGTTTAGCTAAACAGCTGACCTTGTAAGAGGCTTAGGTGTGAACGCTCGTAAGCTTCATCAGAAAGTCGGCAAAGATTTATTTGTGTCGCTCCAAAGAGTGGCCCGCGAGGACTCCGTTTTCTATAACTGTTGGTCCAATACTCCCCCTAGTGGCAGGGACGCACACAGGGGCGCTTTGCGGCCCCCGATCTGGGGCAGGAGCAGTGGGCGTCCCGTGGCCCTGGCAGGAATCTCTCAGCATGGGTGCCAGGGACCCAACTGCCGGCGATCTTCGGTCCCCTGGCAGGAAGCTACGATGCCCAGACCTATGGTTAGCTTTGCAGCGAGGTGTACTGCGCGGAACGGTTCCACACACACTTCAATATGAGGGCGGGCTGAGTGGAAAGGTGAGTGTTTGGGCTGCTGTGCAGACAAAGAAGGCACCCTTTGGCCAGGGCCTAAATGCTTGTGACACCCCACTGGGCCTGCCGCGCTCTGAGGGACCTGCCCTGGACGCCCTGCTCCCCTGCCCTTTGTTAAGTCACAGCAGAGATGGCCCCACCCACTCTCTCAGTGAGGGCAGTGTTCCAAACTCCCTCAGCCCCGCCCCCTCTCCGCAGCTTACCATGGACTACAGATGCTGCATTCTGAGTCCAGGGCATTCCGAGAAGGCCAAGGGCAGACAGGATGACCTTAAATTATTTCCTCTTGTGTCAGTTTTGGTAAACTTTAGGAGCTAGGAAATGGTCCACTTTACAGAAATGTTCAAATTTACTGCCATTTCAGATATTCTCTGCTATAACACTGTCCTGATTCTTTCTGTATATTCTTTACTTATGTTTAGGTTTTCCTTAATCAAAGTGTGTCTTTTAAATCTTGTCAAAGAATATTCTTTGGACTTACTACCTCACCTGAATTTTATACGTTTTCTGTGGTATTAAGTTCTGCTCATATCTTTATTTATCTTTTTTCTATGTTCTCAGGGTTTATTGTTTTGATCTTCTGATGTCAATTAAAACACTTGGTTATTCATTTTAATAAATCTTTTTACTTATAAAGATTTGAAATTTTAAAGATTCCAGCTTACTTGTAAGTTTCTAAGCGTCATGTTCTCTACATTGTGGCTGGCCTAAAGCTTAGTTCACAATATAGCAAAGTATATATTGACCTATTTTCCCCTCGACTTTCTGTGATTTCCTACATCTCACCTTTCTTTGCAGACAAGCCATTTGAAATATCCTTAACTTATTTCACAGCCAATAAGTCTTTGAAATAATGTGTATTTTTTAGAGAAATCTTCTTATATATTTAGGCAGAAAATCTGACCTGCCATAGTTTTCAAAACAGCATAATTTCACTCTTCTCAATGATGAATCTGTTGTATTACACAACCTTTGAGTAATTAGCTTTATCAATGACATGTACTTTAAAAATGTTTTAGAGACACTACCAGTCTTTGAAAACCTCCTTGTTCCTTGTTTCAGTTCCAGTTTTATGTATATTTTCTGCCTTGCACCTGATTATATCAACATCTGATTGATGGCCTTGGCAATCTAATTCTGGTATTGATTGTTTTTGCTGATTGTCTCCCCCTTGTAGCTGATTTCTTCATTATTGTGTAAATTTAGATCATGTGCTCATGTTTAGCTAAACAGCTGACCTTTTAAGAGGCTAAGGTGTGAACGCTCGTAAGCTTCATCAGAAAGTCAGCAAAGATTTATTTGTGTCGCTACAATGAGTGGCCCACGAGGACTCCGTTTTCTATTACTGTTGGTCCAATACTCCCTCTTGAGGCAGGGACTCAGACAGGGCTGCTCTGCGGCCCCGATCTGGGGCATGGGCTGTGGGCGGCCTGTGGCCCGTGCAGGATCCTCTCAGCGTGGGTGCCAGGGACCCAAATGCCTGCAATCTTCTGTCCTCTGGCAGGAACCTACGATGCCCAGAACTATGGTTAACTGTGCAGCGAGGTGTACAGCACGAAGAGGTTCCAAACACACTTCAAGTATGACGGCGTTCTGAGTGGAAAGGTGAGAGTTTGGGCAGCTGTGCAGACAAAGAAGGCGCCCTTTGGCCAGGGCCTTAATGCTTGTGACACCCCACTGGGCCTGCCGGGCTCTGGGGGCCCAGACCTGGACCCCCTGCTCCCCTGCCCATTGTTCAGTCACAGTAGAGATGGCCACACCTTCTCCCTCAGTGAGGGCAGTGTTCCAGCCTCCCTCAGCCCCGCCCAGTCTCCACAGGTTACCATGGACTACAGATGCTGCATTCTGAGGCCAGGGCGTTCCGAGAATGCCAAGGGCAGACATGATGACCTTAAATGATTTCCTCTTGTGTCAGTTTTTGTAAACTTTAGGAGCTAGGAAGTGGTCCACATTACAGAAATGTTCAAATTTACTGGCATATCAGATATACTCTGTTATAACACAGCCCTGATTCTCTCTGTATATTCTTTACTTATGTTTTGGATTTCTTACTCAAAGTGTGTCTTTTAAATCTTTTCAAAAATATTCTTTTTACTTACTACATCACCTGAATTTTATAGGTTTTCTGTTGTATTAATTTCTGCTCATATCTTTATTTATCTTTTTTCAATGTTCTCAGGGTTTATAGTTTTGATCTTCTGATGTCAGTTAAAACATTTGGTTATTCATTTTAATAAATCTTTTTCCTTATAAAATTTTGAACTTTTGAAGATTCCAGCTTACTTGTAAGTTTCTAAGGGTCAGGTCCTCTACATTGTTGCTGGCATAAGGCTTAGTTCACCCTATAGCAATGTATATATTGACCTATTTTCCCCTCGACTTTCTGTGATTCCATACATCTCACCTTTCTTGGCAGACAAGCCATTTGAAATACCCTTATTTCACAGCCCATAAGACTTTGAAATAATGTGTATTTTTAAACGAAATCTTCTTATATAATTAGGCAGAAATTCTGACCTGCCATAGTTTTCAAAACAGCATAATTTCACTCTTCTCAAAGATTAATCTATTGTATTACACAACCTTTGAGTATTTATCTTTATCAATGACATGTACTTTAAAAATGTTTTAAAGATCCTACCAGTCTTTGAAAACATCCTTGTTCCTTGTTTCCGTTCCAGTTTTATGTATATATTCTAGCTTGAACCTGGTTATTCCAACATCTGATGGATGGCCTTGGGAATCTAATTCTGGTATTGATTGTTTTTGCTGATTGTCTCACCTTGTAGCTGATTTCTTCATTATTGTGTAAATTTAGATCATGAGCTCATGTTTAGCTAAACAGCTGACCTTGTAAGAGGCTTAGGTGTGAACGCTCGTAAGCTTCATCAGAAAGTCGGCAAAGATTTATTTGTGTCGCTCCAATGAGTGGCCCGCGAGGACTCCGTGTTCATTTACTGTTGGTCCAATACTCCCTCTTGAGGCAGGGACTGAGACAGGGCTGCTCTGCGGCCCCGATCTGGGGCAGGGGCAGTGGGCGGCCTGTGGCCCTGGCAGGATCCTCTCAGCGTGGGTGCCAGGGACCCAACTGCCTGCGACCTTCTATCCTCTGACAGGAAGCTACGATGCCCAGACCTATGGTTAACTGTGCAGCGAGGTGTACTGCGCGGACAGCTTCCAAACACACTTCAAGTATGAGGGCGGGCTGAGTCGAAAGGAGAGAGTTTGGGCAGCTGTGCAGACAAAGAAGGCGCCCTTTGGCCAGGGCCTAAATGCTTGTGACACCCCACTGGGCCTGCCGGGCTCTGGGGGCCCAGACCTGGACGCACTGCTCCCCTGCCCTTTGTTCAGTCACAGCAGAGATGGCCACACCCTCTCCCTCAGTTAGGGCAGTGCTCCAACCTCCCTCAGCCCCGCCCCCTCTCCGCAGTTTACCGTAGACTATACATGCTGCATTCTGAGGCCAGGGCGTTCCGAGAATGCCAAGGGCAGACATGATGAACTTAAATGATTTGCTCTTGTGTCAGTTTTGGTAAACTTTAGGAGCTAGGAAATGGTCCACTTTACAGAAATGTTCAAATTTACTGGCATTTCAGATATTCTCTGTTATAACATTGTCCTGATTCTCTCTGTATATTCTTTACTTATGTTTTTGTTTTCCTTAATCAAAGTGTGTCTTTTAAATCTTTTCAAAAATATTCTTTGGACTTACTACATCACCTGAATTTTATACGTTTTCTGTTGTATTAAGTTCTGCTCATATCTTTATTTATCTTTTCTCTATGTTTTCAGGGTTTATTGTTTTGTTCTTCTGATGTCAATTAAAACACTTGGTTATTCATTTTAATAAATCTTTTTCCTTATAAAGATTTGAACTTTTAAAGATTCCAGCTTACTTGTAAGATTCTAAGGCTCAGGTCCTGTACATTTTTGGTGGCCTAAGGCTTAGTTCAACATATAGCAAGGTATATATTGGCCTATTTTCCCCTCGACTTTCTGAGATTCCGTACATCTCACCTTTCTTTGCAGACAAGCCATTTGAAATAACCTTAACTTATTTCATAGCCAATAAGTGTTTGAAATAATGTTTATTTTTTAGACAAATCGTCTTATATAATTAGGCAGAAAATCTGACCAGCCATAGTTTGCAAAACAGCATAAAATCACTCTTCTCAAAGATTAATCTGTAGTATTACACAACCTTTGAGTATTTTTCTATATCAATGACATGTACTATAAAAAGGTTTTAAAGATCCTACCAGTCTTTGAAAACATCCTTTTTCCTTGTTTTAGTTCCAGTTTTATGTATATTTTCTGCCTTGAACCCGATTATTCCAACATCTGCTGGATGGCCATGGGAATCTAATTCTGGTATTGATTGTTTTTGCTGATTGTCTCCCCTTGTAGCTCATTTCTTCATTATTGTGTAAATTTAGATCATGAGCTCATGTTTAGCTAAACAGCTGACCTTGTAAGAGGCTTAGGTGTGAACGCTCGTAAGCTTCATCAGAAAGTCGGCAAAGATTTATTTGTGTCGCTCCAAAGAGTGGCCCGCGAGGACTCCGTTTTCTATAACTGTTGGTCCAATACTCCCCCTAGTGGCAGGGACGCACACAGGGGCGCTTTGCGGCCCCCGATCTGGGGCAGGAGCAGTGGGCGTCCCGTGGCCCTGGCAGGAATCTCTCAGCATGGGTGCCAGGGACCCAACTGCCGGCGATCTTCGGTCCCCTGGCAGGAAGCTACGATGCCCAGTCCTATGGTTAGCTTTGCAGCGAGGTGTACTGCGCGGAACGGTTCCACACACACTTCAATATGAGGGCGGGCTGAGTGGAAAGGTGAGTGTTTGGGCTGCTGTGCAGACAAAGAAGGCACCCTTTGGCCAGAGCCTAAATGCTTGTGACACCCCACTGGGCCTGCCGCGCTCTGAGGGACCTGCCCTGGACGCCCTGCTCCCCTGCCCTTTGTTAAGTCACAGCAGAGATGGCCCCACCCACTCTCTCAGTGAGGGCAGTGTTCCAAACTCCCTCAGCCCCGCCCCCTCTCCGCAGCTTACCATGGACTACAGATGCTGCATTCTGAGTCCAGGGCATTCCGAGAAGGCCAAGGGCAGACAGGATGACCTTAAATTATTTCCTCTTGTGTCAGTTTTGGTAAACTTTAGGAGCTAGGAAATGGTCCACTTTACAGAAATGTTCAAATTTACTGCCATTTCAGATATTCTCTGCTATAACACTGTCCTGATTCTTTCTGTATATTCTTTACTTATGTTTTGGTTTTCCTTAATCAAAGTGTGTCTTTTAAATCTTGTCAAAGAATATTCTTTGGACTTACTACCTCACCTGAATTTTATACGTTTTCTGTGGTATTAAGTTCTGCTCATATCTTTATTTATCTTTTTTCTATGTTCTCAGGGTTTATTGTTTTGATCTTCTGATGTCAATTAAAACACTTGGTTATTCATTTTAATAAATCTTTTTACTTATAAAGATTTGAAATTTTAAAGATTCCAGCTTACTTGTAAGTTTCTAAGGGTCAGGTTCTCTACATTGTGGCTGGCCTAAGCCTTAGTTCACAATATAGCAAAGTATATATTGACCTATTTTCCCCTCGACTTTCTGTGATTTCCTACATCTCACCTTTTTGGCCGACAAGCCATTTGAAATACCCCTAACTTATTTCACAGCCAATAACTCTTTGAAATAATGTTTATTTTTTAGAGAAATCTTCTTATATATTTAGGCAGAAAATCTGACCTGCCATAGTTTTCAAAACAGTATAATTTCACTCTTCTCAGTGATGAATCTGTTGTATTACACAACCTTTGAGTATTTAGCTTTATCAATGACATGTACTTTAAAAATGTTTTAGAGATCCTTCCAGTCTTTGAAAACATCCTTGTTCCTTGTTTCAGTTCCAGTTTTATGTATATTTTATGCCTTGCACCTGATTATTCCAATGTCTGCTCGATGGCCTAGGGAATCTAATTCTGGTATTGATTGTTTTTGCTATTTTTCTCACCCTGTAGCTGATTTTTTCATTATTGTGTAAATTTAGATCATGAGCTCATGTTTAGCTAAGCAGCTGCCCTTGTAAGAGGCTTAGTTGTGAACACTCGTAAGCTTCATCAGAAAGTCCGCAAAGATTTATTTGTGTCCCCCCAGTGAGTTGCCCGCGAGAAACCAATTTTCTACAAGTGTTGGTCCAATACGCCCTCTAGAGGCACGGCCTCAGACAGGGCTGATTTGTGCCCCATGATCTGCGGCAGTGACAGTGGGCTGCATTTGACCAGGTCAGGAGCCTCTCCACGTGTGTCCCAGGGACCCATCTGCCTGCGAACTTCGGTCACCTAGCAGGAAGCTACGATGCCCAGACCTACGGTTAGCTGTGCAGCTAGATGTACTGCGCGGACAGGTTCCACATGCACTTCAAGGAAGAGGGCGGCCTGAGTGGAAATGTGAAAGTTTGGGCAGCTGTGCAGACAAAGAAGGAGCCCTTTGGCCTGGGCCTAAATGCTTGTGACAGCCGACGGGGCCTGCCGGGCTCTGAGGGCCCTGCCCTGGGCCCCTGTTCCCCTGCCCTTTGTTCAGTCACAGCAGAATTGGCCACACTCACTCCCTCTGTGAGGGCAGAGTTCCAAACACCCTCAGCCCCGCCCCCACTCCGCAGGTTACCATGGACTACAGATGCTGCATTCTGAGGCCAGGGCAGTCCGAGAATGCCAGGGGCAGACATGATGACCTTAAATGATTTCCTCTTGTGTCAGTTTTGGTAAACTTTAGGAGCTAGGAAATGGTACACTTTACACAAATGTTCAAATTTATTGGCATTTCAGATATTCTCTGCTATAACATTGTCCTGATTCTTTCTGTATATTCTTTACTTATGTTTTTGTTTTCCTTAATCAAAGTGTGACTTTTAAATCTTTTCAAAGAATATTCTTTGGACTTACTACATCACATGAATTTTATACGTTTTCTGTTGTATTAAGTTCTGCTCATATCTTTATTTATCTTTTTTCTATGTTTTCAGGGTTTATTGTTTTGATCTTCTGTTGTCAATTAAAACACTTGGTTATTCATTTTAATAAATCTTTTTACTTATAAAGATTTGAACTTTTGAAGACTCCAGCTTACTTGTAAGTTTCTAAGGGTCAGGTCCTCTACATTGTTGCTCGCCTAAGGCTTAGTTCACCCTATAGCATTGTATATATTGAACTATTTTCCCCTGAACTTTCTGTTTTTCCCTACATCTCACCTTTATTTGCACACAAGCCATTTGAAATACCCTTAACTTATTTCCCAGCAAATAAGTCTTTGAAATAATGTGTATTTTTTAGAGAAATCTTCTTATATAATTATTCAGAAAATCTGACCTGCCATAGTTTTCAAAACAGCATAAGTTCACTCTTCTCACTGATGAATCTATTGTATTACACAACCTTTGAGTATTTAACTTTATCAATGACATGTACTTTAAAAATGTTTTAGAGATCCTACCAGTCTTTGAAAACATCCTTGTTCCTTGTTTCAGTTCCAGTTTTATGTATATTTTCTGCCTTGAACCTGATTATTCCAACATCTGATGGATGGCCTGGGGAATCTAAATCTGGTATTGATTGTTTTTGCTAAATGTCTCCCCCTTGTAGATGATTTCTTCATTATTGTGTAAATTTAGATCATGAGCTCATGTTTTGCTAAACAGCTGACCTCATAAGAGGCTTAGGTGTGAACGCTCGTAAGCTTCATCAGAAAGTCCGCAAAGATTTATTTGTGTCCCTCCAATGAGTTGCCCGCTAGGACCCCGTTTTCTACAAGTGTTGGTCCAATACTCCCTCTAGAGGCAGGGACTCAGACAGGGTTGCTTTGTGGCGTTCGATCTGTGGCAGGGGCATTGGGCGGCCTGTGGCCCAGGCAGGAGCCTCTCCGTGTGTTTCCCAAGGACACAACTGCCTTCGAACTTTGGTCACCTTGCAGGAAGCTACGATGCCCAGAACTATGGTTAGCTCTGCAGCGAGTTTTACTGCACGGACAGGTTCCACACACACTTCAAGTAAGTTGGCGGCCTGAGTGGAAAGGTGAGAGTTTGGGCATCTGTGCAGACCAAGAAGGCGCCCATTGGCCTGGGCCACAATGCTTGTGACAGTCCACTGGGCCTGCCGGGCTCTGAGGGCCCTGCCCTGGGCCCCCTGCTCCCCTGCCCTTTGTTCAGTCACAGCAGAGATGGCCACACCCACTCCCTCAGTTAGGGCAGTGCTCCAACCTCCCTCAGCCACGCCCCCTCTCCCCAGGTTACCATGGACTACAGATGATGCATTCTGAGGCCAGGGCGTTCCGAGAATGCCAAGCGCAGACATGATGACTTAAATGATTTCCTCTTGTGTCAGTTTTGGTAAACTTTAGGAGCTAGGAAATGGTCCAATTTACAGAAATGTTCAAATTTACTGGCATTTCATATATTCTCTGCTATAACATTGTCCTGATTCTTTCTGTATATTCTTTATTATGTTTTTGTTTTCCTTAATCAAAGTGTGTCTTTTAGATCTTTTCAAAGAATATTCTTTGGACTTACTAAATCACCTCAGTTTTATACGTTTTCTGTTGTATTAAATTCCGCTCATAACTTTATTTATCTTTTTTCTATGTTCTCAGTGTTTATTGTTTGGATCTTCTGATGTCAATTAAAACACTTCGTTATTCATTTTAATACATCTTTTTACTTATAAAGATTTGAACTTTTGAAGATTCCAGCTTACTTGTAAGTTTCTAAGGGTCAGGTCCTCTACATTGTTGCTGGCCTAAGTCTTAGTTCACCATATAGCAATGTATATATGACCTATTTTCCCCTCGACTTTCTGTGATTCCCTACATCTCACCTTTCTTTGCAGACAAGCCATTTGAAATACACTTAACTTATTTCACAGCCAAAAAATCTTTGAAATAATGGGCGTTTTTTTGAGAAATCTTTTTATATAATTAGGCAGAAAATATGACCTGCCATAGTTTTCAAAACAGCATAATTTCACTCTTCTCAATGATGAATCTGTTGTATTACACAACTTTGAGTATTTAGCTTTATCAATGACATGTACTTTAAAAATGTCTTAGAGATCCTACCAGTCTTTGAAAACATCCTTGTTTCTTGTTTCAGTTCCAGTTTTATTTATATTTTCTACCTTGCACCTGATTATTCCAATATCTGATGGATGGCCTTGGGATCCTAACTCTGGTATTGATTGTTTTTGATGATTGTCTCCCCTTGTAGCTGATTTCTTCATTATTGTGTAAATTTAGATCATGAACTCATGTTTAGCTAAACAGCTGACCTTGTAAGAGGCTTAGGTGTGAACGCTCGTAAGCTTCATTTGAAAGTCGGCAAAGATTTATTTTTGTCCCTCCAATAAGTTGCCCGCAAGGACCCCGTTTTCTACAAGTGTTGGTCCAATACTTCCTCTAGAGGCAGGGACTCAGACAGGGCTGCTTTGCGGCCCCCGATCTGGGTCAGTGGCAGTGGGCGGCCTGTGGCCCGGGCAGGAGCCTCTCCGCGTGTGTCCTAGGGACCCATCTGCCTGAGAACTTTTCTCACCTGGCAGGAAGCGACGATGCCCAGTCCTATGGTTAGCTGTGCAGCGTGGTGTATTGCACGGACAGGTTTCACAGACACTTCAAGTAAGAGTGCGGCCTGAGTGGATAGGTGAGTGTTTGGGCGGCTGTGCAGACAAAGAAGGCGCTCTTCGGCCTGGGCCTATATGCTTGTGACACCCCAATACCCCTGCCGTGCTCTGAGGGCCCTGCCCTGGTCCCCTGCTCCCCTGCCCTTTGTTCAGTCACAGCAGAGTTGGCCACACCCACTCCCTCAGTGAGGGCAGTGTTCCAAAATCCCTCAGCCCCGCCCCCTCTCCGCAGGTTACCATGGACTACAGATGCTGCATTATGAGGCCAGGGCGTTCCGAGAATGACAGGGGCAGACATGATGACCTTAAATGATTTTCTCTTGTGTCAGTTTTGGTAAACTTTAGGAGATAGGAAATGGTCCACTTTACAAATGTCCTAATTTACTGGCAATTCCTACATTCTCTGCTGTAACATTGTCCTGATTCTTTCTGTGTATTCTTTACTTATGTGTGTGTTTTCCTAAATCAAAATGTGTCTCTTAAATCTTTTCAAAGAATATTCTCTGGACTTACTACATCACCTGAATTTTATACGTTTTCTGTTGTATTAAGTTCTGCTCATATCTTTATTTATCTTTTTTCTATGTTCTCAGGGTTTATTGTTTTGATCTTCTGATGTCAGTTAAAACATTTGGTTATTCATATTAATAAATCTTTTTACTTATAAAGTTTTGAACTTTTCAAGATTCCAGTTTACTTGTAAGTTTCTAAGGGTCAGGTCCTCTACATTGTTGCTGGCCTAAGGCTTAGTTCACCCTATAGCAATGTATATATTGACCTATTTTCCCCTCGACTTTCTGTGATTCCCTACATCTCACCTTTCTTTGCAGACAAGCCATTTGAAATACCCTTAACTTATTTCACAGCCCATAAGTCTTTGAAATAATGTGTATTTTTTCGCGAAATCTTCGTATATAATTAGGCAGAAAATCTGACCTGCCATAGTTTTCAAAACAGCATAATTTCACTATTCTCAAAGATTAATCTGTTGTATTACACAACCTTTGAGTATTTATCTTTATCAATGACATGTACTTTAAAAATGTTTTAAAGAACCTACCATTCTTTGAAAACAACCTTGTTCCTTGTTTCAGTTCCAGTTTTATTTATATTTACTGCCTTGAACCTGATTATTCCAACATCTGATGGATGGCCTTGGTAATCTAAATCTGGTATTGATTTTTTTGGCTGATTGTCTCCCCTTGTAGCTGATTTCTTCATTATTGTGTAAATTTAGATCATGAGCTCATGTTTAGCTAAACAGCTGACCTAGTAAGATGCTTAGGAGTGAACGCTCGTAAGCTTCATCAGAAAGTCGGCAAAGATTTATTTGTGTCGCTCCAATGAGTTGCCCGCGAGGAAACCGTTTTCTATAACTGTTGGTCCAATACGCCCTCTAGAGGCAGGGACTCAGACAGGGGTGCTTTGCGGCCCCCGATCTTGGGCAGGGGCAGTGGGATGCCTGTTTCCCGGGCAGGAGCCTCTCCGCGTGTGTGCCAGGGACCCAACTGCCTGCAATCTTTGGTCCCCTGGCAGGAAGCTACAATGCCCAGACCTATGGTTAGCTGTGCAGCGAAGTTTACTGCGTTGACAGGTTCCAAACACACTTCAAGTTTGAGGGCGGGCTGAGTGGAAAGGTGAGAATTTGGGCAGCTGTGCAGACAAAGAAGGTGCCCTTTGGTCAGGGCCTAAATGCTTGTGACACGCCACTGGGCCTGCCGGGCTGTGGGGGCCCTGATCTTGATATACTGCTCCCCTGCCCTTTGTTCAATCACAGCAGAGATGGCCACACACTCTCCCTCAGTGAGGGCAGTGTTCCAACCTCCCTCAGCCCCGCCCCCTCTCCGCAGTTTACCGTGGACTATTCATGCAGCATTCTGTGGCCAGGGCGTTCCGAGAATGCCAAGGGCAGACATGATGACCTTAAATGATTTCCTCTTGTGTCAGCTTTGGTAAACTTTAGGAGCTAGGAAATGGTCCACTTTACAGAAATGTTCAAATTTACTGGCATTTCATATATTCTCTGCTATAACATTGTCCTGATTTTCTCTGTATATTCTTTACTTATGTTTTTGCTTTCCTTAATCAAAATGTGTCTTTTAAATCTTTTCAAAAATATTCTTTGGACTTACTACATCACCTGAATTTTATACATTTTCTGTGGTATTAAGTTCTGCTCATATCTTTATTTATGTTTTTTCTGTGTTTACAGGGTTTATTGTTTTGATCTTCTGATGTCAATTAAAACACTTGTTTATTCATTTTAATAAATCTTTTTCCTTATAAAGTTATGAACTTTTAAAGATTCCAACTTACTTGTAAGATTCTAAGTCTCAGGTCCTTTACATTTTTGCTGGCCTAAGGCTTAGTTCAACATATAGCAATGTATATATTGACCTATTTTCCCCTCGACTTTCTGTGATTCCCTACATCTCAACTTTCCTTGCAGACAAGGCATTTGAAATAACTTTAACTTATTTCACAGCCAATAAGTGTTTGAAATAATGTGTATTTTTTAGAGAAATCGTCTTATATAATTAGGCAGAAAATCTGACCAGCCATAGTTTTCAAAACAGCATAAATTCACTCTTCTCAAAGATTAATCTGTTGTATTACACTACCTTTGATTATTTATCTTTATCAATGACTTGTACTTTAAAAATGTTTTAAAGATCCTACCAGTCTTTGAAAACATCCTTGTTCCTTGTTTCAGTTCCAGTGTTATGTATATTTTCTGCCTTGAACCTGATAATCCAACATATGCTTGATGACCTTGAGAATCTAATTCTGGTATTGATTGTTTTTGCTGATTGTCTCCCCTTGTAGCTGATTTCTTCATTATTGTGTAAATTTAGATCATGAGCTCATGTTTAGCTAAACAGCTGACCTTGTAAGAGGCTTAGGTGTGAACGCTCATAAGCTTCATCAGAACGTCTGCAAAGATTTCTTTGTGTCGCTCCAATGAGTGGCCCGCGAGGACTTCGTTTTCTATTACTGTTGGTCCAATACTCCCTCTAGAGGCAGGGACTCAGACAAGGCTGCTTTGCGGCCCCGATCTGGGGCAGGGGCAGTGGGCGGCCTGTGGCCCGGGCAGGATCCTCTCCGCGTGGGTGCCAGGGACCCAACTGCCTGCGATCTTCGGTCCCCTGGCAGGAAGCTACGATGCCCAGACCTATGGTTAACTGTGCAGCTAGGTGTACTGCGCGAACTGGTTCCAAACACGCTTCAAGTATGAGGGCGGTCTGAGTGGAAAGGTGAGAGTTTGGGCAGCTGTGCAGACAAAGAAGGCGCCCTTTGGCCAGGGCCTTAATGCTTGTGACACCGCACTGGGCCTGCCGGGCTCTGGGAGCCCAGACCTGGACGCCCTGCTCCCCTGCCCTTTGTTCAGTTACAGCAGAGATGGCGACACCCTCTCTCTCAGTGAGGGCTGTGTTCCAACCTCCCTCAGCCCCGCCCCCTCTCTGCAGTTTACCGTGGACTATACATGCTGCATTCTGAGGCCAGGGCATTCCGAGAATGCCAAGGACAGACATGATGACCTTAAATGATTTCCTCTTGTGTCAGCTTTGGTAAACTTTAGGAGCTAGGAAATGGTCCACTTTACAGAAATGTTCAAATTTACTGGCATTTCAGATATTCTCTGCTATAACATTGTCCTGATTCTCTCTGTATATTCTTTACTTATGTTTTTGTTTTCCTTAATCAAAGTGTGTCTTTTAAATCTTTTCAAAAATATTCTTTGGACTTACTACATCACCTGAATTTTATACATTTTCTGTGGTATTAAGTTCTGCTCATATCTTTATTTATCTTTTTTCTATGTTTTCAGGGTTTATTGTTTTGATCTTCTGATGACAATTACAACACTTGGTTATTCATTTTAATAAATATTTTTACTTACAAAGATTTGAACTTTTCAAGATTCCAGCTTACTTGTAAGTTTCTAAGGGTCAGGTACTCTACACTGTTTCTGGGCCAAGCCTTCGTTCACCATATAGCAATGCATATATTGACCAAATTTCCCCTCGACTTTCTGTGATTCCATACATCTCACCTCTCTTTGCGGACAAGCCATTTGAAATAACCTTAACTTATTTCAGAGCCAATAAGTATTTGAAATAACGTGTATTTTTTAGCGAAATCTTCTTATATAATTAGGCAGAAAATCTGACCTGCCATAGTTTTTAAAAAAGCATAATTTCACTCTTTTCAATGATGAATCTGTTGTATTACAAATCCTTTGCGTATTTAGCTTTGTCAATGACATGTACTTTAAAAATGTTTTAGAGTTCCTACCAGTCTTTGAAAATATCCTTGTTCCTTGTTTCAGTTCCAGTTTTATGTACATTTTCTGCCTTGCACCTGATTATTCCAACATCTGGTGGATGGCCTAGGGAATCTAATTCTGGTATTGATTGTTTTTGCTGATTGTCTCTCCCTTGTAGCTGATTTCTTCATTATTGTGTAAATTTAGATCATGAGCTCATGTTTAGCTAAACAGCTGACCTTGTAAGAGGCTTAGGTGTGAACGCTCGTAATCTTCATCATTAAAGTCGGCAAAGATTTATTTGTGTCCCTCCAATGAGTTGCCCGCGAGGACCCCGTTTTCTACAAGTGTTGGTCCTATACTTCCTCTAGAGTCAGGGACACAGACAGGGCTGCTTTGCGGCCGCCGATCTGGTGCAGTGGCAGTGGGCGGCCGGTGGCCCGGGCAGGAGCCTCCCCACGTGTGTCCCAGGGACCCATCTGCCTGAGAACTTTGGTCACCTGGCAGGAAGCTACGATGCCCAGACCTATGGTTAGCTGTGCAGCAAGGTGTATTGCACGGAGAGGTTTCACACACACTTCAAGTAAGAGGGCGGCCTGAGTGGATAGGTCAGAGTTTGGGCGGCTGTGCAGACAAAGAAGGCGCTCTTCCGCCTGGGCTTAAATGCTTGTGATACCCCACAACCCCTGCCGGTCTCTGAGGGCCCTGCCCTGGTCCCCTGCACACCTGTCCTTTGTTCAGTCACAGCAGAGATGGCCACACCCACTCCCTCAGTGAGGGCAGTGTTCCAAACTCCCTCAGCCCCCCCCCTCTCCGCAGGTTACCGTGGAGTACAGATGCTGCATTATGAGGACAGGGCTTTCCGAGAATGCCAGGGGCAGACATGATGACCTTAAATGATTTTCTCTTCTGTTAGTTTTGGTAAACTTTAGGAGCTAGGCAATGGTCCACTTTACAAAATGTCCTAATTTACTGGCAATTCCTATGTTCTCTGCTGTAACATTGTCCTGATTTTTTCTGTGTATTCTTTACTTATGTTTGTGTTTTCCTAAATCAAAGTGTGTCTTTTAATCTTGTCTAAGAATATTCTTTGAACTTAATACATCACCAGAATTTTATACGTTTTCTGTTGTATTAAGTTCTGCTAATATCTTTATTTATCTTTTTTCTATGTTCTCAGGGTTTATTGTTTTGATCTGCTGATGTCAGTTAAAACATTTGGTTATTCATTTTAATAAATTTTTACTTATAAAATTTTGAACTTTTGAAGATTCCAGCTTACTTGTAAGTTTCTAAGGGTCAGGTCCTCTACATTGTTGCTGGACTAAGGCTTAGTTCACCCTATAGCAATGTATATATTAACCCTTTTTCCCCTCGACTTTCTGTGATTCCCTACATCTCACCTTTCTTTGCAGACAAGCCATTTGAAATACCCTTAACTTATTTCACAGCCCATAAGTGTTTGAAATAATGTGTATTTTTAAGCGAAATCTTCTTATATAATTAGGCAGAAAATCTGACCTGCCATAGTTTTCAAAGCAGCATAATTTCACTCTTCTCAAAGATTAATCTGTTGTATTACACAACCTTTGAGTATTTATCTTTATCAATGACATGTACTTTAAAAATGTTTTAGAGATCCTACCAGTCTTTGAAAACATCCTTGTTCCTTGTTTCAGTTCCAGTTTTATTTATATTTTCTGCCTTGAACCTGATTATTCCAACATCTGATGGATGGCCTTGGGAATCTAATTCTGGTATTGATTGTTTTTGCTGATTGTCTCCCCTTGTCCCTGATTTCTTCATTATTGTGTAAATTTAGATCATGAGCTCATGTTTAGCTAAACAGCTGACCTTGTAAGAGGCTTAGGTGTTAACGCTCGTAAGCTTCATCAGAAAGTCGGCAAAGATTTATTTGTGTCGCTCCAAAGAGTGGCCCGCGAGGACTCCGTTTTCTATAACTGTTGGTCCAATACTCCCTCTAGAGGGAGGGACTCACACAGGGCCGCTTTGTGGCCCCCGATCTGGGGCAGGGGCAGTGGGCGGCCCGTTGCCCGGGCAGGTTTCTCTCAGCGTGGGTGCCAGGGACCCAACTGCCTGCAATGTTCGGTCCCCGGGCAGGAAGCTACGATGCACAGACCTATGGTTAGCGGTGCAGCGAGGTGTACTGCGCGGACAGGTTTCACACACACTTCAAGTAAGAGGGAGGCCTGAGTGGAAACGTGAGAGTTTGGGCGGCTGTGCAAAGAAGGCGCCCTTTGGCCTGGGCCTAATTGCTTTTGACACTTCACTGCCCCTGCCGGGCTCTGAGTGCCCTGCCCTGGGCCCCTGCTCCCCGGCCCTTTGTTCAGTCACAGCAGAGAGGGCCACACCCACTCCCTCAGTGAGGGCAGGGTTCCAACCTCCCTCAGCCCCGCCACCTCTCCGCAGGATACCATGGACTACAGATGCTGCATTATGTGGCCAGGGCGTTCCGAGTATGCCGGGGCAGACATGATGACCTTAAATGATTTTCTCTTCTGTCAGTTTTGGTAAACTTTAGGAGCTAGGAAATGGTCCACTTTAGAAAATGTTCTAATTTATTGGCATTTCCTATATTCTCTGCTGTAACATTGACCTGATTCTTTCTGTATATTCTTTACTTATGTTTGTGTTTTCCTTAATCAAAGTGTGTCATTTAAATCTTTTCAAAGAATATTCTTTGGACTTACTACATCACCTGAATTTTATAGGTTTTCTGTTGTATTACGTTCTGCTCATATTTTTATTTATCTATTTTCTGTGTTCTCAGGGTTTATTGTTTTGATCTTCTGATGTCAATTAAAACACTTGGTTATTCATTTTACTAAATCTTTTTACTTATAAAGATTTGAACTTTTGAAAATTCCAGCTTACTTGTAAGTTTCTAAGGGTCAGGTCCTCTACATTGTTGCTGGCCTAAGGCTTAGTTCACCATATAGCAATGTATATATGGACCTATTTTCCCCTCGACTTTCTGTGATTCCCTACATCTCACCTTTCTTTGCAGACAAGCCATTTGAAATTCCCTTAACTTATTTCACAGCACATAAGTCTTTGAAATAATGTGTATTATTAAGCGAAATCTTCTTATATAATTAGGTAGAAAATCCGACCTGCCATAGTTTTCAATACAGCATAATTTCACTCTTCTCAAAGATTAATCTGTTGTGTTACACAACCTTTGAGTATTTATCTTTATCAATGACATGTACTTTAAAAATGTTTTAAAGATTCTACCAGTCTTTGAAAACATCCTTGTTCCTTGTTTCAGTTCCAGTTTTATGTATATCTTCTGCCTTGAACCTGATCATTCCAACATCTGAAGGACGGCCTTTGGAATCTAATACTGTTATTCATTGTTTTTGCTGATTGTCTCCTCTTTTAGGTGATTTCTTCATTATTGTGTAAATTTTGATCATGAGCTCATGTTTAGCTAAACAGCTGACCTTGTAAGAGGCTTAGGTGTGAAGGCTCGTAAGCTTCTTCAGAAAGTAGGCAAAGATTTATTTGTGTCGCTCCAATGAGTTACCAACGAGGACCCCGTTTTCTATAACTGTTGGTCCAATACGCGCTGTAGAGGCAGGGACTCAGACAAGGCTGCTTTGCTGCCCCCAATCTGGGGCAGGGGCAGAGGGAGGCCTGTGGCCCGGGCAGGAGACTCTCCACGTGTGTCCCAGGGACCCATCTGCCTGCGAACTTCGGTCCACGGGCAGGAAGCTTCGATGCTCAGACGTATGGTTAGCAGTGCAGCGAGGTGTACTGGGAGGACAGGTTCCACACACACTTCAAGTAAGAGGGCGGCATGAGTGGCAGGGTGAGAGTTTGGGCAGCTGTGCAGACCAAGAAGGCGCCCTTTGGCCTGGGCCTAAATGCTTGTGACACCCCACTGTGCCTGCCGTGTTTTGAGGGCCCTGCCCTGTGCCCCCAGCTCCCCTGCCCTTTGTTCAGTCACAGCAGAGATGGCCACACACATTACCTCAGTGAGGGTAGTGTTCCAACCTCCCTCAGGACCGCCCCTTCTCCGCAGGTTACCATGGACAACAAATGCTGCATTCTGAGGCCAGGGCTTTCCGAGAATGCCAAGGGCAGACATGATGACCTTAAATGATTTCCTCTTGTGTCAGTTTTGGTAAACTTTAGGAGCTAGGAAATGGTCCACTTTATAGAAATGTTCAAATTTACTGGCATTTCATATATTCTCTGCTATAACATTGTCCTGATTCTTTCTGTATATTCTTTACTTATGTTTTGGTTTTCCTTAATCAAAGTGTGTCTTTTAAATCTTGTCAAAGAATATTCTTTGGACTTACTACATCACCTGTATTGTATACGTTTTCTGTTGTATTAAGTGCTGCTCATATCTTTATTTATCTTTTTTCTATGTTCTCAGAGTTTATTGTTTTGATCTTTTGATGTCAATTAAAACACTTGGTTATTCATTTTAATAAATTTTTTACTTATAAACATTTGAACTTTTAAAGATTCCAGCTTGCTTGTAAGTTTCTAAGGGTCCATTCCTCTACACTGTTGCCTGCCTAAGGCTTAGTTCACCGTATAGCAATGTATATATTAACATATTTTCCCCTCGACTTTCTGTGATTCCCTACATCTCACCTTTCTTTGCAGACAAGCCATTTGAAATACCCTTAACTTATTTCACAGCCAATAAGTCTTTGAAATAATGTGTATTTTTTAGAGAAATATTCTTATATAAGTAGGCAGAAAATCTCACCTGCCAAAGTTTTCGAAACAGCATAATTCCACTCTTCTCAGTGATAAATCTGTTGTATTACACAACCTTTGAGTATTTAGCTTTATCAATGTCATGTACATAAAAATGTCTGATAGATCCTACCTGTCTTTGAAAACGTCCTTGTTCCTTGTTTCAGTTCCAGTTTTATGTATATTTTCTGCCTTGCACCTGATTATTCCAACATCTGATGGACGGTCTAGGGAATTTAATTCTGGTATGGATTTTTTTTTTCTGATTGTCTCTCCTTGTATCTGATTTCTTCCTTATTGTGTAAATTTAGATCATGAGCACATGTTTAGCTAAACAGCTGACCTTGTAAGAGGCTAAGGTGTGAATGCTCGTAAGCTTCAGCAGAAAGTCGGCAAACATTTATTTGTGTCCCCCCAATGAGTTGCCTGCGAGGACACCGTTTTCTATAACTGTTGGTCCAATACTCCCTCTAGACGCAGGGGACTCAGACAGGGCTGTTTGCAGCGCCCAATTTGGGACAGGGGCAGAGGGCGGCCTGTGGCTCGGGCAGGAGCCTCTCCACGTGTGTCCCAGGGACACATCTGCTGCTAACTTCGATCACCTGGCACAAGTTACGGTGCTCAGACCTATGGTTACTGTGCAGCGATGTGTACTGCACGGACAGGTTCCAAACACACTTCAAGTAAGTGGGCGACATGAGTGGAAAGGAGAGAGACTGGGCAGCTGTGCCAACAATGAAGGCACACTTTGGCCGGGGACTAAATGCTTGTGACACCCCACTGGGCCGGCCGGGCTCTGAGGGCCCTGCCCTGGGCCCCCTGCTCCCCTGCCCTTTGTTCAGTCACAGCAGAGATGGAAACACCCACTCCCTCAGTGAGGGCCGTGTTCCAAACTCCCTCATCCCCGCCCCCTCTCCGCAGGTTACCATGGACGACAGATGCTGCATTCTGAGGCCAGGGCGTTCCGAGAGTGCCAAGGCCAGACATGACGACTTTAAATGATTTCCTCTAGTGTCAGTTTTGGTAAACTTTAGGAGGAAGGAAATGGTCCACTTTCCAAAAATGTTCAAATTTCCTGGCATTTCATATATTCTCTGCTATAACATTGTCCTGATTCTTTCTGTATATTCTTTACTTATGTTTTTGTTTTCCTTAATCAAGGGTGCCTTTTAAATCTTTTCAAAGAATATTCTTTGGACTTACTAAATCACCTCAATTTTATACGTTTTCTTTTGTATTAACTTCTGCTCATATCTTTATCTTTTTTCTATGTTCCCAGGGTTTATTTTTTGATCTTCTGATGTCAATTAAAACACTAGGTTATTCATTTTAATAAATCTATTTACTTATTAAGATTTGTAGTTTTGAAGATTCGAACTTACTTGTAAGTTTTTAAGGGTCAGGTCCTCTACATTGTTGCTCGTCTAACGCTTAGTTCACATATAACAATGTATATATTGACCTATTTTCCCCTCGACTTTCTGTGATTCCCTACATCTCACCTTTCTTTGCAGACAAGCCATTTGATATACCGTTAACTTATTTCACAGCCAATAATTCTTTGATATAATGTGTAATTTTTAGAGAAATCTTCTTATATAATTTGGCAGAAAATCTGACCTGCCATAGTTTTCAAAACAGCATAATTTCACTCTTCTCAATGATGAATCTGTTTTGAGTATTTAGCTTTATCAATGACATGTACTTTAAAAATGTTTTAGAGATCCTACCAGTCTTTAAAAACATCCTTGTTCCTTGTTTCATTTCCAGTTTTATATATTTTCTACCTTGCACCTGATTATTCCAACGTCTGATCGATAGCCTAGGGAATCTAATTCTGGTATTGATTGTTTTTGCTGATTGTCTCCCCCTGTAGCTGATTTCTTCATTATTGTGTAAATTTAGATCATGAGCTCATGTTTAGCTAAACATCTGACTTTGTAAGAGGCTTAGGTGTGAACACTCATAAGCTTCATCAGAATGTCCGCAAAGATTTATCTGTGTCCCTCCAATGAGTTGCCCGCGAGGACCCCGTTTTCTACAAATGTTGGTCCAATAAGCCTTCTAGAGGCAGGGGATTCAGACAGGGCTGCTTTGCGGCCCCCGATCAGGGCAGGGGCAGTGGGCGGCCTGTTGCCCGGGCAGGAGACTCTCCACGTGTGTCGCAGGGACCCATCTGCTTGCGAACTTCGGTCACCTGGCAGGGAGCTACGATGCCCAGAACTATTGTTAGCTGTGCAGCGAGGTGTACTGTGCGGACAGGTTCCACACACTCTTCAAGTAAGTGGGCAGCTGAGTGGAAAGGTGAGAGATCGCGCAGCTGTGCAGACAAAAAAGGCGTCCTTTGGCCTGTGCCTAAATGCTTGTGACACCCCACTGGGCCTGCCGGGCTCTGAGGGGCCTGCCCTGGGCCCCTGTTCCCCTGCCCTTTGTTCAGTCACAGGAGAGATGGGACACCCACTCCCTCAGTGAGGGCCGTGTTCCAAAATCCCTCAGCCCCGCCCCCTCTCCGCAGGTTACCATGGACTAGAGTTGCTCCATTCTGAGGCCAGGGCGTACCGAGAATGCCAAGGGCAGCAATGATGACGTTAAATGATTTCCTCTTGTGTCAGTTTTGGTAAACTTTAGGAGCAAGGAAATGGTGCACTTTACAGAAATGTTCAAATTTACTGGCATTTCATATATTCTCTGCTATAACATTGTCCTGATTCTTTCTGTATATTGTTTACTTATATTTTGGTTTTCCTTAATCAAAGAGTGTCTTTTAAATCCTGTCAAATAATATTCTTTGGACTTACTACCTCACCTGAATTTTATACGTTTTCTGTGGTATTAAGTTTTGCTCATATCTTTATTTATCTTTTTTCTATGTTCTCAGGGTTTATTATTTTGATCTTCTCATGTAAATTAAAACACTTGGTTATTCATTTTAATAAATCTTTTTACTCTAAAGATTTGAACTTTTAAAGATTCCAGCTTACTTGTAAGTTTCTAAGGGTCAGGTCCTCTACATTTTCGCTGGCCTAAGGCTTAGTTCACAATATAGCAAAGTATATATTGACCTATTTTCCCCTCGACTTTCTGTGATTTCCTACATCTCACCTTTCTTTGCAGACAAGCCATTTGAAATACCCTTAACTTATTTCACAGCCAATAAGTCTTTGAAATAATGTGTATTTTTTAGAGAAATCTTCTTATATATTAAGGCAGAAAATCTGACCTGCCATAGTTTTCAAAACAGCATAATTTCACTCTTCTCAATGATGAATCTGTTGTATTACACAACCTTTCAGTATTTAGCTTTATCAATGACATGTACTTTAAAAATCTTTTAGAGATCCTACCAGTCTTTGAAAACATCCTTGTTCCTTGTTTCAGTTCCAGTTTTATGTATATTTTATGCCTTGCACCTGATTATTCCAACGTCTAATCGATGTCCTAGGGAATCTAATTCTGGCATTGATTGTTTTTCTGATTGTCTACCCCTGTAGCTGATTTCTTCATTATTGTGTAAATTTAGATCATGATCTCATGTTTATCTAAACATCTGACTTCGTAAGAGGCTTAGGTGTGAACACTCGTAAGCTTCATCAGAAAGTCCGCAAAGATTTATTTGTGTCCCTCCAATGAGTTGTCCGCGAGGGCACCGTTTTCTACAAGTGTTGGTCCACTACTCCCTCTAGAGGCACGGCCTCAGACAGGGCTGCTTTGAGCCCCACGATCTGGGGCAGTAGCTGTTGGCGGCCTGTGGCCCGGGCAGGAGCCTCTCTGCGTGTGTCCCATGGACCCATCTGCCTGGGAACTTCGGTCACCTGGCAGGAACCAACGAAGCCCAGACCTATGTTTAGCTGTGCAGCGACGTGTACTGTGTGGAAAGGTTCCACACACACTTCAAGTAAGAGGGCGGCCTGAATGGAATGGTGAGAGTTTGGGCAGCTGTGCAGACAAAGAAGGCGCCATTTGTCCTGGGCCTAAATGCTTGTGACACTCCACTTGGCCTGCCGGGCTCTGAGGGCCCTGCCCTGGGCCCCCTGCTAGCCTGAACTTTGTTCAGTCACAGCAGAGATTGCCACACCCACTCCCTCTGTGAGGGCAGTTTTCCAACATCCCTCAGCCCCGCCCTCTCTCGGTAGGTTAACATGGACTACAGATGCTGCATTCTGAGTCCAGGGCATTCCGAGAATGCCAAGGGCAGACATGATGACCTTAAATGATTTCCTTTTGTGTCAGTTTTGCTAAACTTTAGGAGCTAGGAAATGGTCCACTTTACACAAATGTTCAAATTTACTGGCATTTCATATATTCTCTGCTATAACATTGTCCTGATTCTTTCTGTATATTCTTTACTTATGTTTTGGTTTTCCTTAATCAAAGTGTGTCTTTTAAATCTTGTCAAAGAATATTCTTTGGACATACTACATCCCCTGAATTTTATACATTTTCTATTGTATTAAGTTCTCCTCATATCTTTATTTATCTTTTTTCTATGTTCTCAGGGTTTATTGTTTTGATCTTCTGATGTCAATTAAAACACTTGGTTATTCATTTAAATAAATCTTTTTACTTATAAAGATTTGAACTTTTAAAGATTCCAGCTTACTTGTAAGTTTCTAAGAGTCAGGTTCTCTACATTGTGGCTGGCCTAAGGCTTAGTTCACAATATAGCAAAGTATATATTGACCTATTTTCCCCTCGACTTTCTGTGATTTCCTACATCTCACCTTTCTTTGCAGACAAGTCATTTGAATTACCCTTACCTTATTTCACAGCCAATAAGTCTCTGAAATAACGTTTATTTTTTAGAGAAATCTTCTTATATATTTAGGCAGAAAATCTGACCTGCGATAGTTTTCAAAACAGCATAATTTCACTCTTCTCAATGATGAATCTGTTGTATTACACAACCATTGAGTATTTAGCTTTATCAATGACATGTACTTTAAAAATGTTTTAGAGATCCTTCCAGTCTTTGAAAACATCCTTGTTCCTTGTTTCAGTTCCAGTTTTATGTATATTTTCTGCCTTGCACCTGATTATTCCAGTGTCTGCTCGATGGCCTAGGGAATCTTATTCTGGTATTGATTGTTTTTGCTGATTGTCTCCCCCTGTAGCTGATTTCTTCATTATTGTGTAAATTTAGATCATGAGCTCATGTTTAGATAAACAGCTGACCTTGTAAGAGGCTTAGGTGTGAACACTCGTAAGCTTCATCAGAAAGTCGGCAAAGATTTATTTGTGTCCCCCCAATGAGTTGCCCGCGAGAAACCCGTTTTCTACAAGTATTGGTCCAATACTCCCTCTAGAGGCACGGCCTCAGACAGGGCTGCTTTGTGCCCCACGATCTGCGGCAGTGGCAGTGGGCGGCCTGTGGCCAGGTCAGGAGCCTCTCCGCGTGTGTCCCAGGGACCCATCTGCGTGTGAACTTCGGTCACCTGGCAAGAGGCTATGATGCCCAGACCTATGGTTGGCTGTGCAGCGAGGTGTACTGCGCGGACAGGTTCCACATGCTCTTCAAGTAAGAGGGCGGCCTGAGTGGAAAGGTGAATGTTTGGGCAGCTGTGCAGACAAAGAAGGAGCCCTTTGTCCTGGGCCTAAATGCTTGTGACACCCCACTGGGACTGCCGGGCTCTGAGGGCCCTCCCGTGGGCCCCTGTTCCCCTGCCCTTTGTTCAGTCACAGTAGAATTGGCCACACTCACTCCCTCTGTGAGGGCAGTGTTCCAAACTCCCTCAGCCCCGCCCCCTCTCCGTAGCTTACTATGGACTACAGATGCTGCATTCTGAGGCCAGGGCTTTCCGAGAATGCCAAGGGCAGACATGATGACCTTAAATGATTTTCTCTTGTGTCAGTTATGCTAAACTTTAGGAGCTAGGAAATGGTCCACTTTACACAAATGTTCAAATTTACTTGCATTTCATATATTCTCTGCTATAACATTGTCCTGATTCTGTCTGTATATTCTTTACTTATGTTTTGGTTTTCCTTAATCAAAGTGTGTCTTTTAAATCTTGTCAAAGAATATTCTTTGGACTTACTACATCCCCTGAATTTTATACGTTTTCTATTGTATTAAGTTCTCCTCATATCTTTATTTATCTTTTTTCTATGTTCTCAGGGTTTATTGTTTTGATCTTCTGATGTCAATTAAAACACTTGGTTATTCATTTTAATAAATCTTTTTACTTATATATATTTGGACTTTTAAAGGTTCCAGCTTACTTGTAAGTTTCTAAGGGTCAGGTCCTCTACATTGTTGCTGGCCTAAGGCTTAGTTCACAGTAAGGCAAAGTATATATTGACCTATTTTCCCCTCGATTTTCTGTGATTCCCTACATCTCCACTTTCTTTGCAGACACGCCATTTGAAATACCCTTATCTTATTTCACAGCCAATAAGTCTTTGAAATAATGTTTATTTTTTAGAGAAATCTTCTTATATATTTAGGAAGAAAATCTGACCTGACATAATTTTCAAAACAGCATAATTTCAGTCTTCTCAACGATGAATATGTTGTATTACACAACCTTTGAGTATTTAGCTTTATCAATGACATGTACTTTAAAAATGTTTTAGAGATCCTTCCAGTCTTTGAAAACATCCTTGTTCCTTGTTTCAGTTCCAGTATTATGTATATTTCCTGCCTTGCACCTGATTATTCCAACGTCAGATCGATGGCCTAGGGAATCTAATTCTGGTATTGATAGTATTTGCTGATTGTCTCCCCCTGTAGATGATTTCTTCATTATTTTGTAAATTTAGATGATGAGCTCATGTTTAGCTAAACAGCTGACCTTGTAAGAGGCTTAGGTGTGAACACTCGTAAGCTTCATCAGAAAGTCCGCAAAGATTTATTTGTGTCCCTCCAATGAGTTGTCCGCGAGAAACCCGTTTTTTACAAGGGTTGGTCCAATACTCCCTCTAGAGAAACGGACTCAGACAGGGCTGCTTTGTGCCCCTTGATCTGGGGCAGTGGCAGTGGTCGGTCTCTGGCCTGGTCAGGAACCTCTCCGCGTGTGTCCCAGGGACCCATCTGCGTGCGAACTTCTGTCACCTGGCTGGAAGCTACAATGCCCAGACCTATGGTTAGCTGTGCAGCGAGGTGTACTGCGCGTACAGGTTCCACATGCACTTCAAGTATGAGGGCGGCCTGAGTGGAAAGGTGAATGTATGGGCAGCTGTGCAGACAAAGAAGGAGCCTTTGTCCTGGGCCTAAATGCTTGTGAAACACCACTGGGCCTGCCGGGCTCTGAGGGCCCGGCTCTGGGCCCCCTGCTCCCCTGCCCTTTGTTCAGTCACAGGAGAATTGGCCACACCCACTCCCTCTGTGAGGGCAGTGTTCCAACCTCCCTCAGCCCCGCCCCCTCTCCACAGTTTACCATGGGCTACAGATGCTGCATTCTGAGTCCAGGGCGTTCCGAGAATGCAAAGGACAGACATGATGACCTTAAATGATTTCCTCTTGGGTCAGTTTTGGTAAACTTTAGGAGCTAGGAAATGGTCCACTTTACAGAAATGTTCAAATTTACTTGCATTTCCAATATTCTCTGCTATAACATTGTCCTGATTCTGTCTGTATATTCTTTACTTATGTTTTGGTTTTCCTTAATCAAAGTGTGTCTTTTAAATCTTGTCAAAAAATATTCTTTGGACTTACTACATCCCCTGAATTTGATGTTTTCTATTGTATTAAGTTATCCTCATATCTTTATTTATCTTTTTTCTATGTTCTCAGTGTTTATTGTTTTGATATTCTGATGTCAATTAAAACACTTGGTTATTCATTTTAATAAATCTTTTTCTTATAAAGATTTGAACTTTTCAAGATTCCAGCTTACTTGTAAGTTTCTATGGGTCAGGTCCTCTACATAGTTGCTGGCCTAAGGCTTAGTTCCCCATATAGCAATGTATATATTGACCTATTTTCCCCTCGACTCTCTGTGATTCCCTACATCTCACCTTTCTTTCCAGACAAGCCATTTGAAATACCCTTAACTTATTTCACAGCCACTAAGTCTCTGAAATAATGTGTATTTTTTAGAGAAATCTTCTTATATAATTAGGCAGAAAATCTGACCTGCCATAGTTTTCAAAACAGCATAATTTCACTCTTCTCAATGATGAATCTGTTGTATGACACAACCTTTGAGTATTTAGCTTTATCAATGACATGTACTTTAAAAATGTTTTAGAGATCCTACCAGTCTTTGAAAACATCCTTGTTCCTTGTTTCAGTTCCAGTTTTATGTATATTTTCTGCCTTGCACCTGATTATTCCAACATCAGATGGATGGCCTAGGGAATCTCATTCTGGTATTGATTGTTTTTGCTGATTGTCTCCCTTTGTAGCTGATTTCTTCAAGATTGTGTAAATTTAGATCATGAGCTCATGTTTACCTAAACAGCTGAACCTGTAAGAGGCTTAGGTGTGAACGCTCGTAAGCTTCAGCAGAAAGTCCACAAAGATTTTTTGTGTCCCTCCAATGAGTTACCCACGCGGACCCCGTTTTCTACAAGTGTTGGTCCACTACTTCCTCTAGAGGCTGGGACTCATACAGGACTGCTTTGCTTCCCCCGATCCGGGGTAGTGGCTTTGGGCGGCCTGTGGCCTGGACAGGAGGCTCCCCGCGTGTGTCCCACGACAGATCTTCCTGCGAACTTCGGTCACCTGGCAGGAAGCTATGATGCCCAGACCTATGGTTAGCTTTGCAGCGAGGTGTACTGCGCGGAACGGTTCCACACACACTTCAAGTAAGACGACGGCCTGAGTGGAAAGGTGAGAGTTTGGGCAGCTGTGCAGACAAAGAAGGCGCACTTTGGCCTGGGCCTAAATGCTGACACACGACTGGGCCTGCCGGGCTCTGAGGGCCCTGCGGTTGGCCCCCTTCTCCCCTGCCCTTTGTTAAGTCACAGCAGAGATAACCCCACCCACTCCCTCAGTGAGGGCAGTGTTCCCACCTCCCTCATACCCGCCCCCACTCCGCAGGTTACCATGGACTACAGATGCTGCATTCTGAGGCCAGGGCGTTCCGAGAATGCCAAGGGCAGACATGATGACCTTAAATGATTTCCTCTTGTGTCAATTTTGGTAAACTTTAGGAGCTAGGAAATGGTTTACTTTACACAAATGTTCAAATTTACTGGCATTTCATATATTCTCTGCTATAACATTGTCCTGATTCTTTCTGTATATTCTTTACTTATGTTTTTGTTTTCCTTAATCAAAGTGTGTCTTTTAAATATTGTCAAAGAATATTCTTTGGACTTACTACCTCACTTGAATTTTATACGTTTTCTGTGGTACTAAGTTCTGCTCATATCTTTATTTATCTTTTTTCTATGTTCTCAGGGTTTATTGTTTTGATCTTCTGATGTCAATTAAAACACTTGGTTATTCATTTTAATAAATATTTTTACTTATAAAGATTTGAACTTTTAAAGACTCCAGCTTACTTGTAAGTTTCTAAGGGTCAGGTTCTCTACATTGTGGCTGGCCTAACGCTTAGTTCACAATATAGCAAAGTATATATTGACCTCTTTTCCCCTCGACTTTCTGTGATTGCCTACATCTCACCTTTCTTTGCAGACAAGCCATTTGAAACACCCTTAACTTATTTCACAGCCAATAAGTCTTTGAAATAATGTGTATTTTTTAGAGAAATCTACTTATATATTTAGGCAGAAAATCTGACCTGCCATAGTTTTCAAAACAGCATAATTTCACTCTTCTCAATGATGAATCTGTTGTATTACACAACCTTTGAGTAATTAACTTTATCAAATCATGTACTTTAAAAATTTAGATATCCTACTAGTCTTTGAAAACATCCTTGTTCCTTGTTTCAGTTCCAGTTTTATGTATATTTTCTGCCTTGCACCTGATTATTCCAACGTCTGATCGATGGCCTAGGGAATCTAATTCTGGTATTCATTGTTTTTGCTGATTGTCTCCCCCTGTAGCTGATTTCTTCATTATTGTGTAAATTTAGATCATGAGCTCATGTTTAGCTAAACATCTGACTTTGTAAGAGGCTTAGGTGTGAACACTCGTAAGCTTCATCAGAAAGTCCGCAAAGATTTATTTGTGTCCCTCCAATGAGTTGCCCGCGAGGACCCCGTTTTCTACAAGTGTTGGTCCACTACTCCCTCTAGAGGCACGGCCTCAGACAGGGCTGCTTTGCACACCACAACCCAGGGCAGTGGCAGTGGGCGGCCTGTGGCCCGGGCAGGAGTCTCTCTGCGTGTGTCCCAGGGACCCATCTGCCTGCGAACTTCGGTCACCTGGCATGAAGCTACGATGCCCAGACCTATGGTTAGCTGTGCAGCGAGGTGTACTGCGCGGACAGGTTCCACATGCACTTCAATTAAGAGGGCGGCCTGAGTGGAAAGGTGAGAGTTTGGGCAGCTGTGCAGACAAAGAAAGCGCCCTTTGTCCTGGGCCTAAATGCTTGTGACACCCCACTGGGCCTGCCGGCTCTGAGGGCCCTGCACTGTGCCCACTGCTCCCCTGCCTTTGTTCAGTCACAGCAGAGATGGTCACACCCACTCCCTCTGTGAGGGCAGTGTTCCAACCTCCCTCAGCCCCACCCCTCTCCGCAGGTTACCATGGACTACAGATGCTGCATTCTGAGTCCAGGGCATTCCGAGAATGCCAAGGGCAGACATGATGACCTTAAATGATTTCCTCTTGTGTCAGTTTTGGTATACTTTAGGAGTTAGGAAATGGTCAACTTTACACAAATGTTCAAATTTACTGGCATTTCGTATATTCTCTGCTATAACATTGTCATGATTCTTTCTTTATATTCTTTACTTATTTTTTGGTTTTCCTTAATCAAAGTGTGTCTTTTAAATCTTTTCAAAGAATATTCTTTGGACTTACTAAATCACTTGAATTTTATACCTTTTCTGTTGTATTAAGTTCTGCTCATATCTTTATTTATCTTTTTTCTATGTTCTCAGGGTTTATTGTTTTGATTTTCTGATGTCAATTGAAACACTTGGTTATTCATTTTAATAAATCTTTTTACTTATAAAGATTTGAACTTTTAAATATTCCAGCTTGCTTGTAAGTTTCTAAGGGTCCATTCCTCTACACTGTTGCCGGCCTAAGGCTTAGTTCACCATACAGCAATGTATATATTGACATATTTTCCCCTCGACTTTCTGTGATTCCCTACATCTCACCTTTCTTTGCACACAAGCCTTTTGAAATACCCTTAACTTATTTCACAGCCAATATGTCTTTGAAGTAATGTGTATATTTAGAGAAATATTCTTATATAATTAGGCAGAAAATCTCACCTGCCATAGTTTTCAAAACAGCATAATTCCACTCTTCTCAATGATGAATCTGTTGTATTACACAACCTTTGAGTATTTAGCTTTATCAATGTCATGTACTTTAAAAATGTTTGAGAGATCATACCAGTCTTTGAAAACATCCTTGTTCCTTGTTTCAGGTCCAGTTTTATGTATATTTTCTGCCTTGCACCTGATTATTCCAACATCTTATGGACGGCCTAGGGAATCTTATTCTGTTATGGATTGTTTTTGCTGATTATCTCCCCTTGTAGCTCATTTCTTCCTTATTGTGTAAATTTAGATCATGAGCACATGATTAGATAAACAGCTGACCTTGTAAGAGGCTTAGGTGTGAACGCTCGTAAGCTTCAACAGAAAGTCGGCAAAGATTTATTTGTGTCTCCCTGATGAGTTGCCCGCGAGGACCACGTTTTCTACAATTGTTGGTCCAACACTCCCTCTAGACGCAGGGGACTCAGACAGGGCTGTTTGCAGCCCCCGATTTGGGGCAGTGGCAGAGGGCGGCCTGTGGCCCTGGCAGGAGCCTCTCCACGTGTGTCCCAGGGACACATCTGCCTGCTAACTTCGGTCACCTGGCACAAGTTACGAAGCCCAGACCTATGGTTACTGTGCAGCGAGGTGTACTGCGCGGACAGGTTCCACACACACTTCAAGTAAGTGGGCGGCCTGAGTGGTAAGGAGAGAGACTGGGCAGCTGTGAGAACAATGAAGGCACAATTTGGCCTGGGCCTAAATGCTTGTGACACCCCCTGGGCCTGCCTGGATCTGAGGGCCATGCCCTGGGCCCCCTGCTCCCTTGCCCTTTGTTCAGTCACAGCAGTGATGGCCACACCCACTC
The DNA here is from genome assembly GCF_964165515.1 of Mesoplodon bidens. NCBI lineage: Eukaryota > Metazoa > Chordata > Mammalia > Artiodactyla > Ziphiidae > Mesoplodon > Mesoplodon bidens. The sequence continues at coordinate 227,578 of NW_027671293.1, read as the reverse complement.
CCTCAGTGAGGGCCGTGTTCCAACCTCCCTCAGCCCCTCCCCCTCTCCGCAGGTTACCATGGACTATAGATGCTGCATTCTGAGGCCAGGGTGTTCCGAGAATGCCAAGGGCAGACATGACGACATTAAATGATTTCCCCTAGTGTCAGTTTTGGTAAATTTTAGGAGCAAGAAAATGGTCCACTTTCCAAAAATGTTCAAATTTACTGGCATTTCATATATTCTCTGCTATAACATTGTCCTGATTCTTTCTGTATATTCTTTACTTATGTTTTGGTTTTCCTTAATCAAGTGTGTCTTTTAAATCTTTTCAAAGAATATTCTTTCGACTTACTAAATCACCTCAATTTTATACGTTTTCTTTTGTATTAAGTTCTGCTCATATCTTTATCTTTTTTCTATGTTCTCAGAGTTTATTGTTTTGATCTTCTGATGTCAATTAAAACACTTGGTTGTTCATTTTAATAAATCTTTTTACTTATAAAGATTTGAACTTTTAAAGATTCCAGCTTACTTGTAAGTTTCTAAGGGTCAGGTTCTCTACATTGTTGCTGGCCTAAGGCTTAGTTCACAATATAGCAGAGTATATATTGACCTATTTTCCCCTCGACTTTCTGTGATTTCCTACATCTCACCTTTCTTTGCAGACAAGCCATTTGAATTACCCTTACCTTATTTCACAGCCAATAAGTCTCTGAAATAATGTGTATTTTTTAGAGAAATCTTCTTATATATTTAGGCAGAAAATCTGACCTGCCATAGTTTTCAAAACAGCATAATTTCACTCTTCTCAATGATGAATCTGTTGTATTACACAACAATTGAGTATTTAGCTTTATCAAAGACATGTACTTTAAAAATGTTTTAGAGATCCTTCCAGTCTTTGAAAACATCCTTGTTCCTTGTTTCAGTTCCAGTTTTATGTATATTTTCTGCCTTGCACCTGATTATTCCAGCGTCTGCTCGATGGCCTAGGGAATCTTATTCTGGTATTCATTGTTTTTGGTGATTGTCTCCCCCTGTAGCTGATTTCTTCATTTTTGTGTAAATTTAGATCATGAGCTCATGTTTAGCTAAACAGCTGACCTTGTAAGAGGCTTAGGTGTGAACACTCGTAAGCTTCATCAGAAAGTCCGCAAAGATTTATTTGTGTCCCCCCAATGAGTTTCCCGCGAGAAACCCGTTTTCTACGAGTGTTGGTCCAATACTCCCTCTAGAGCCACGGCCTCAGACAGGGCTGCTTTGTGCCCCACGATCTGCGGCAGTGGCAGTGGGGGGCCTGTGGCCAGGTCAGGAGCCTCTGCGCGTGTGTCCCAGGGACCCATCTGCGTGTGAAGTTCGGTCACCTGGCAGGAGGCTATGATGCCCAGTCCTATGGTTGGCTGTGCAGCGAGGTGTACTGCGCGGCAGGTTCCACATGCTCTTCAAGTAAGAGGGCGGCCTGAGTGGAAAGGTGAATGTTTGGGCATCTGTGCAGACAAAGAAGGAGCCCTTTGTCCTCGGCCTAAATGCTTGTGACACCCCACTGGGCCTGCCGGGCTCTGAGGGACCTGCCCGGGGCCCCTGTTCCCCTGTCCTTTGTTCAGTCACAGCAGAATTGGCCACACTCACTCCCTCTGTGAGGGAAGTGTTCCAAACTCCCTCAGCCCCGCCCCCTCTCCGCAGCTTACCACGGACTACAGATGCTGCATTCTGAGTCCAGGGCATTCCGAGAATTCCAAGGGCAGACCATGATGACCTTAAATGATTTCCTCTTGTGTCAATTTGGTAAACTTTAGGAGCTAGGAAATGGTCCACTTTACAGAAATGTTCAAATTTACTGTCATTTCATATATTCTCTGCTATAACATTGTCCTGATTCTTTCTGTATATTCTTTACTTATGTTTTGGTTTTCCTTAATCAAAGTGTGTCTTTTAAATCTTGTCAAAGAATATTCTTTGGACTTACTAAATTACCTGAATTTTATACGTTTTCTATTGTATTAAGTTCTCCTCATATCTTTATTTATCTTTTTTCTATGTTCTCAGGGTTTATTGTTTTGATCTTCTGATGTCAATTAAAACACTTGGTTATTCATTTTAATAAATCTTTTTACTTATAAAGATTTGGACTTTTAAAGGTTCCAGCTTACTTGTAAGTTTCTAAGGGTCAGATCCTCTACATTGTTGCTGGCCTAAGGCTTAGTTCACAGTAAGGCAAAGTATATATTGACCTATTTTCCCTCGACTTTCTGTGATTCCCTACATGTCAACTTTCTTTGCAGACAGGCCATTTGAAATACCCTTATCTTATTTCACAGCCAATAAGTCTTTGAAATAATGTTTATTTTTTAGAGAAATCATCTTATATATTTAGGCAGAAAATCTGACCTGACATAATTTTCAAAACAGCATAATTTCAGTCTTCTCAATGATGAATATGTTGTATTACACAACCCTTGAGTATTTAGCTTTATCAATGACATGTACTTTAAAAATGTTTTAGAGATCCTTCCAGTCTTTGAAAACATCCTTGTTCCTTGTTTCAGTTCCAGTATTATGTATATTTTCTGCCTTGTACCTGATTATTCCAACGTCAGATCGATGGCCTAGGGAATCTAATTCTGGTACTGATAGTTTTTGCTGATTGTCTCCCCCTGTAGCTGATTTCTTCATTATTGTGTAAATTTAGATGATGAGCTCATGTTTAGCTAAACAGCTGACTTTGTAAGAGGCTGAGGTGTGAACACTCGTAAGCTTCATCAGAAGGTCCGCAAAGATTTATTTGTGTCCCTCAAATGAGTTGCCCGCGAGGACCCCGTTTTCTACAAGTGTTGGTCCACTACTCCCTCTAGAGTCACGGCATCAGACAGGGCTGCTTTGTGCCCCACGATCATGGGCAGTGGCAGTGGGCGGCCTGTGGCCAGGTCAGGAGCCTCTCCGCGTGTGTTCCAGGGACCCATCTGCCTGCGAACTTCGGACACCTGGCAGGAACCTACGATGCCCAGACCTATGGTTATCTGTGCAGCGAGGTGTACTGCGAGGACAGGTTCCACATGCACTTCAAGTAAGAGGGCGGCCTGAGCGGAAAGGTGAAAGTATGGGCAGCTGTGCAGACAAAGAAGGAGCCCTTCGTCCTGAGCCTAAATGCTTGTGACAACCCACTGGGCCTGTCGGGCTCTGAGGGCCCTGCACTGGGACCCCTGCTCCCCTGCCCTTTGTTCAGTCACAGCAGAGATGGCCACACCCACTCCCTCTGTGAGGGCAGTGTTCCAACTTCCCTCAGCCGTGCCTCCTCTCCGCAGGTTACCATGGACTACAGATGCTGCATTCTGAGTCTGGGGCATTCCGAGAATTCCAAGGGCAGACATGATGACCTTAAAAGATTTCCTCTTGGGTCAGTTTTGGTAAACTTTAGGAGCTAGGAAATGGTCCACTTTACACAAATGTTCAAATTTACTGGCATTTCATATATTCTCTGCTATAACGTAGTCCTGATTCTCTCTGTATATTCTTTACTTATGTTTTGGTTTTCCTTGATCAAAGTGTGTCTTTTAAATCTTGTCAAAGAATATTCTTTGGACTTACTACATCCCCTGAATTTTATACGTTTTCTATTGTATTAAGATCTCCTCATATCTTTATTTATCTTTTTTCTATGTTCTCAGGTTTCATTGTTATGATATTCTGATGTCAATTAAAACACTTGGTTATTCATTTTAATAAATCTTTTTACTTATAAAGATTTGGAGTTTTAAAGATTCCAGCTTTCTTGTAAGTTTCTCAGAGTCAGGTCCTCTACATTGTTGCTGACCTAAAGCTTAGTTCACCCTATAGCAATGTATATATTGACCTATTTTCCCCTCGACTTTCTGTGATGCCCTACATCTCACCATTCTTGGCAGACAAGCAATTTGAAATACCCTTATTTCACAGCAAATAAGTCTCTGAAATAATGTGTATTTTTTAGAGAAATCTTCTTATATATTTAGGCAGAAATTCTGACCTGCCATAGTTTTCAAAACTGCATAATTTCACTCTTCTCAAAGATTAATCTGTTGTATTACACAACCTTTGAGTATTTATCTTTATCAATGACATGTACTTTAAAAAAGTTTTAGAGATCCTACCAGTCTTTGAAAACATCCTTGTTCCTTGTTTCAGTTCCAGTTTTATGTATATTTTCTGCCCTGCACCTGATTATTCCAACATCTGATGGATGGCCTTGGGAATCTAATTCTTGTATTGATTGTTTTTGCTGATTGTCTCCCTTGTAGCTCATTTATTCATTATTGTGTAAATTTAGATCATGAGCTCATGTTTAGCTAAACAGCTGACCTTGTAAGAGGCTTAGGTGTGAACGCTCGTAAGCTTCATCAGAAAGTCGGCAAAGATTTATTTGTGTCGCTCCAAAGAGTGGCCCGCGAGGACTCCGTTTTCTATAACTGTTGGTCCAATACTCCCCCTAGAGGCAGGGACTCACACAGGGGCGCTTTGCGGCCCCCGATCTGGGGCAGGGGCAGTGGGCGTCCCGTGGCCCGGGCAGGAATCTCTCAGCATGGGTGCCAGGGACCCAACTGCCGGCGATCTTCGGTCCCCTGGCAGGAAGCTACGATGCCCAGACCTATGGTTAGCTGTGCAGCGAGGTGTACAGCGTGGACAGGTTCCAAACACACTACAATATGAGGGCGGGCTGAGTGGAAAGGTGAGAGTTTGGGCTGCTGTGCAGACAAAGAAGGCACCCTTTGGCCAGGGCCTAAATGCTTGTGACACCCCACTGGGCCTGCCGCGCTCTGAGGGCCCTGCCCTGCACGCCCTGCTCCCCTACCCTTTGTTCAGTCACAGCAGAGATGGCCACACCCTCTCCCTCAGTGAGGGCAGTGTTCCAACCTCCCTCAGGCCCGCCCCCTCTCCACAGTTTACCGTGGACTATAGATGCTGCATTCTGAGGCAAGGGTGTTCCGAGAATGACAAGGGCAGACATGATGAACTTAAATGATTTGCTCTTGTGTCAATTTTGGTAAACTTTAGGAGCTAGGAAATGGTCCACTTTACAGAAATGTTCAAATTTACTGGCATTTCAGATATTCTCTGTTATAACATTGTCCTGATTCTCTCTGTATATTCTTTACTTATGTTTTTGTTTTCCTTAATCAAAGTGTGTCTTTTAAATCTTTTCAAAGAATATTCTTTGGACTTACTACATCACCTGAATTTTATACGTTTTCTGTTGTATTAAGTTCTGCTCATATCTTTATTTATCTTTTTTCTATGTTCTCAGTGTTTATTGTTTTGTTCTTCTGATGTCAAATAAAACACTTGGTTATTCATTTTAATAAATTTTTTACTTATAATGATTTGAACTTTTGAAGATTCCAGCTTACTTGTAAGTTTCTAAGGGTCAGGTCCTCTACACTGTTTCTGGCCTAAGGCTTCGTTCACCATATAGCAATGCATATATTGACCAAATTTCCCCTCGACTTTCTGTGATTCCATACATCCCACCTCTCTTTGCAGACAAGCCATTTGAAATAACCTTAACTTATTTCACAGCCAATAAGTCTTTGAAATAATGTGTATTTTTTTGTGAAATCTTCTTATATAATTAGGCAGAAAATCTGACCTGCCATAGTTTTTAAAACAGCATAATTTCATTCTTCTCAATGATGAATCTGTTGTATTACACAACCTTTGAGTATTTAGCATTGTCAATGACATGTACTTTAAAAATGTTTTAGAGATCCTACAAGTCTTTGAAAACATCCTTGTTCCTTGTTTCAGTTCCAGTTTTATGTATATTTTCTGCCTTACACCTGATTATTCCAACATGTGATGGATGGCCTAGGGAATCTAATTCTGGTATTGATTTTTTTGCTAATTGTCTCCCCCTTGTAGCTGATTTCTTCATTATTGTGTAAATTTAGATCATGATCTCATGTTTAGCTAAACAGTTGACATTGTAATAGGCTTAGGTGTGAACTCTCGTAAGCTTCATCAGAAAGTCGGCAAACATTTATTTGTGTCCCGCCAATGAGTTGCCCGCGAGGACCACGTTTTCTACAAGTGTTGGTCCAATACTTCCTCTAGAGGCAGGGACTCAGACAGGGATGCTTTGCGGCCCCCGATCTGGGGCTTTGGCAGTGGGCGGCCTGTGGCCCGGGCAGGAGCCTCTCCGCGTGTGTCCCAGGGACCCATCTGCCTGAGAACTTCGGTCACCTGGCAGGAAGCTACGATGCCCAGACCTATGGTTAGCTCTGCAGCGAGGTGTATTGCACGGACAGGTTTCACACACACTTCAAGTAAGAGGGCGGCCTGAGTGGAAAGGTTATAGTTTGGACAGCTGTGAAGACACAGAAGGCGCACTTTGGCCTGGGCCTAAATGCTTGTGACACACGACTGGGCCTGCCGGGCTCTGAGGGCCATGCCGTTGGCCCCCTTCTCGCCTGCCCTTTGTTAAGTCACAGCAGAGATGGCCCCACCCACTCCCTCAGTGAGGGCAGTGTTCCAAACACCCTCAGCCCCGCCCCCTCTCCGCAGGTTACCATGGACTACAGATGCTGCATTCTGAGTCCAGGGCATTCCGAGAAGGCCAAGGGCAGACAGGATGACCTTAAATGATTTCCTCTTGTGTCAATGTTGGTAAACTTTAGGACCTAGGAAATGGTCCACTTTACAGAAATATTCAAATTTACTGGCATTTCATATATTCTCTGCTATAACTTTGTCCTGATTCTTTCTGTATATTCTTTACTTATGTTTTGGTTTTCCTTAATCAAAGTGTGTCTTTTAAATCTTGTCAAAGAATATTCTTTGGACTTACTACCTCACCTGAATTTTATACGTTTTCTGTGGTATTAAGTTCTGCTCATATCTTTATTTATCTTTTTTCTATGTTCTCAGGGTTTATTGTTTTGATCTTCTGATGTCAATTAAAACACTTGGTTATTCATTTTAATAAACCTTTTTACTTATAAAGATTTGAACTTTTAAAGATTCCAGCTTACTTGGAAGTTTCTAAGGGTCATGTTCTCTACATTGTGGCTGGCCTAAGGCTTAGTTCAAAATATAGCAAAGTATATATTGACCTATTTTCCCCTCGACTTTCTGTGATTTCCTATATCTCACCTTTCTTTGCTGACAAGCCATTTGAAATACTCTTAACTTATTTCACAGCCAATAAGTCTTTGAAATAATGTGTATTTTTTAGAGAAATATTCTTATATATTTAGGCAGAAAATCTCACCTGCCCTAGTTTTCAAAACAGCATAATTTCACTCTTCTCAATGATGAATCTGTTGTATTACACAACCTTTGAGTAATTAGCTTTATCAATGACATGTACTTTAAAAATGTTTTAGAGACACTACCAGTCTTTGAAAACATCCTTGTTCCTTGTTTCAGTTCCAGTTTTATGTATATTTTCTGCCTTGCACCTGATTATTCCAACATCTGATGGATGGCCTTGGCAATCTAATTCTGGTATTGATTGTTTGTGCTGATTGTCTCCCCCTTGTAGCTGATTTCTTCATTATTGTGTAAATTTAGATCATATGCTCATGTTTAGGTAAACAGCTGACCTTGTAAGAGGCTAAGGTGTGAACGCTCGTAAGCTTCATCAGAAAGACGGCAAAGATATATTTGTGTCGCTCCAATGAGTGGCCCGCGAGGACTCCGTTTTCTATTACTGTTGGTCCAATACTACCTCTTGAGGCAGGGACTCAGACAGGGCTTCTCTGCGGGCCCGATCTGGGGCATGGGCAGTGGGCGTCCTGTGGCCCAGGCAGGATCCTCTCCGCGTGGATGCCAGGGACCCAAATGCCTGCGATCTTCGGTCCTCTGGCAGGAACCTACGATGCCCAGACCTATGGTTAACTGTGCAGCGAGGTGTACTGCACAAAGAGGTTCCAAACACACTTCAAGTATGAGGGCGGTCTGAGTGGAAAGGTGAGAGTTTGGGCAGCTGTGCAGACAAAGAAGGCGCCCTTTGGCCAGGGCCTTAATGCTTGTGACACCCCACTGGGCCTGCCGGGCTCTGGGAGCACTGACCTGGACGCATTGCTCCCCTGCCCTTTGTTCAGTCACAGTAGAGATGGCCACACCTTCTCCCTCAGTGAGGGCAGTGTTCCAACCTACCTCAGCCCCGCCCCCTCTCCGCAGTTTACCTTGGACTATACATGCTGCATTCTGAGGCCAGTGCGTTCCGAGAATGCCAAGGGCAGACATGATGACCTTAAATGATTTCCTCTTGTGTCAGTTTTGGTAAACTTTAGGAGCTAGGAAATGGTCCACATTACAGAAATGTTCAAATTTACTGGCATTTCAGATATACTCTGTTATGACACAGCCCTGATTCTCTCTGTATATTCTTTACTTATGTTTTGGATTACCTTACTCAAAGTCTGTCTTTTAATTCTTTTCAAAAATATTCTTTGGACTTACTACATCACCTGAATTTTATAGGTTTTCTGTTGTATTAAGTTCTGCTCATATCTCTATTTATCTTTTTTCTATGTTCTCAGGGTTTATTGTTTTGATCTTCTGATGTCAGTTAAAACTTTTGGTTATTCATTTTAATAAATCTTTTTCCTTATAAAGTTTTGAACTTTTGAAGATTCCAGCTTACTTGTAAGTTTCTAAGGGTCAGGTCCTCTACATTGTGGCTGGCCTAAGGCTTAGTTCACCCTATAGCAATGTATATATTGACCTATATTCCCCTCGACTTTCTGTGATTTTCTACATCTCACCTTTCTTGGCAGACAAGCCTTTTGAAATACCCTTATTTCACAGCCCATAAGACTTTGAAATAATGTGTATTTTTAAGCGAAATCTTCTTATATAATTAGGCAGAAATTCTGACCTGCCATAGTTTTCAAAACAGCATAATTTCACTCTTCTCAAAGATTAATCTGTTGTATTACACAACCTTTGAGTATTTATCTTTATCAATGACATGTACTTTAAAAATGTTTTAAAGATCCTACCAGTCTTTGAAAACATCCTTGTTCCTTGTTTCAGTTCCAGTTTTATGTATATTTTCTGCCTTGAACCTGATTATTCCAACATCTGATGGTTGGCCTTGGGAATCTAATTCTGGTATTGATTGTTTTTGCTGATTATCTCCCCTTGTACCTGATTTCTTCATTATTGTGTAAATTTAGATCATGAGCTCATGTTTAGCTAAACAGCTGACCTTGTAAGAGGCTTAGGTGTGAACGCTCATAAGCTTCAGCAGAGAGTCGGCAAAGATTTATTTGTGTCGCTCCAATGAGTGGCCCCCGCGGACTCCGTTTTCTATTACTGTTGGTCCAATACTCCCTCTTGAGGCAGGGACTCAGACAGGGCTGCTCTGCGGCCCCGATCTGGGGCATGGGCAGTGGGCGGTCTGTGGCCCTGGCAGGATTCTCTCAGCGTGGGTGCCAGGGACCCAACTGCCTGCGATCTTCGGTCCTCTGGCAGGAAGCTACGATGCCCAGACCTATGGTTAACTGTGCAGCGAGGTGTACTGCGTGGACAGCTTCCAAACACACTACAAGTATGAGGGCGGGCTGAGTCGAAAGGAGAGAGTTTGGGCAGCTATGCAGACAAAGAAGGCGCCCTTTGGCCAGGGCCTAAATGCTTGTGACACCCCACTGGGCTTGCCGGGCTCTGGGGGCCCCGACCTGGACGCACTGCTCCCCTGCCCTTTGTTAAGTCACAGCAGAGATGGCCACACCCTCTCCCTCAGTTAGGGCAGTGCTCCAACCACCCTCAGCCCCGCCCCCTCTCCGCAGTTTACCGTGGACTATACATGCTGCATTCTGAGGCCAGGGCGTTCCGAGAATGCTAAGGGCAGACATGATGAACTTAAATGATTTGCCCTTGTGTCAATTTTGGTAAACTTTAGGAGCTAGGAAATGGTCCACTTTACAGAAATGTTCAAATTTACTGGCATTTCAGATATTCTCTGTTATAACATTGTCCTGAATCTCTCTGTATATTCTTTACTTATGTTTTTGTTTTCCTTAATCAAAGTGTGTCTTTTAAATCTTTTCAAAAATATTCTTTGGACTTACTACATCACCTGAATTTTATACGTTTTCTGTTGTATTAAGTTCTGCTCATATCTTTATTTATCTTTTTTCTAAGTTTTCAGGGTTTATTGTTTTGTTCTTCTGATGTCAATTAAAACACTTGGTTATTCATTTTAATAAATCTTTTTCCTTATAAAGATTTGAACTTTTAAAGGTTCCAGCTTACTTGTAAGATTCTAAGGCTCAGGTCCTGTACATTTTTGCTGGCCTAAGGGTTTGTTCAACATATAGCCATGTATACATTGACCTATTTTCCCCTCGACTTTCTGTGATTCCGTACATCTCACCTTTCTTTGCAGACAAGCCATTTGAAATAACCTTAACTTATTTCACAGCCAATAAGTCTTTGAAATAATGTGTATTTTTTAGAGAAATCTTCTTATATATTTAGGCAGAAAATCTGACCTGCCATAGTTTTCAAAACAGCATAATTTCACTCTTCTCAATGATGAATCTGTTGTATTACACAACCTTTGAGTAATTAACTTTATCAAAGACATGTACTTTAAAAATGTTTTAGAGATCCTACTAGTCTTTGAAAACATCCTTGTTCCTTGTTTCAGTTTCAGTTTTATGTATATTTTCTGCCTTGCACCTAATTATTCCAACGTCTGATCGATGGCCTAGGGAATCTAATTCTGGTATTCATTGTTTTTGCTGATTGTCTCCCCCTGTAGCTGATTTCTTCATTATTGTGTAAATTTAAATCATGAGCTCCTGTTTAGCTAAACATCTGACTTTGTAAGAGGCTTAGGTGTGAACACTCGTAAGCTTCATCAGAAAGTCCGCAAAGATTTATTTGTGTCCCTCCAATGAGTTGCCCGCGAGGACCCCGTTTTCTACAAGTGTTGGTCCACTACTCCCTCTAGAGGCACGGCCTCAGACAGGGCTGCTTTGCACCCCACGACCCAGGGCAGTGGCAGTGGGCGGCCTGTGGCCCGGGCAGGAGTCTCTCTGCGTGTGTCCCAGGGACCCATCTGCCTGCGAACTTCGGTCACCTGGCATGAAGCTATGATGCCCAGACCTATGGTTAGCTGTGCAGCGAGGTGTACTGCGCGGACAGGTTCCACATGCACTTCAATTAAGAGGGCGGCCTGAGTGGAAAGGTGAGAGTTTGGGCAGCTGTGCAGACAAAGAAAGCGCCCTTTGTCCTGGGCCTAAATGCTTGTGACACCCCACTGGGCCTGCCGGGCTCTGAGGGCCCTGCACTGTGCCCACTGCTCCCTTGCCTTTGTTCAGTCACAGCAGAGATGGTCACACCCACTCCCTCTGTGAGGGCAGTGTTCCAACCTCCCTCAGCCCCACCCCTCTCCGCAGGTTACCATGGACTACAGATGCTGCATTCTGAGTCCAGGGCATTCCGAGAATGCCAAGGGCAGACATGATGACCTTAAATGATTTCCTCTTGTGTCAGTTTTGGTATACTTTAGGAGTTAGGAAATGGTCAACTTTACACAAATGTTCAAATTTACTGGCATTTCGTATATTCTCTGCTATAACATTGTCCTGATTCTTTCTTTATATTCTTTACTTATTTTTTGGTTTTCCTTAATCAAAGTGTGTCTTTTAAATCTTTTCAAAGAATATTCTTTGGACTTACTAAATCACTTGAATTTTATACCTTTTCTGTTGTATTAAGTTCTGCTCATATCTTTATTTATCTTTTTTCTATGTTCTCAGGGTTTATTGCTTTGATTTTCTGATGTCAATTGAAATACTTGGTTATTCATTTTAATAAATCTTTTTACTTATAAAGATTTGAACTTTTAAATATTCCAGCTTGCTTGTAAGTTTCTAAGGGTCCATTCCTCTACACTGTTGCCGGCCTAAGGCTTAGTTCACCATACAGCAATGTATATATTGACATATTTTCCCCTCGACTTTCTGTGAATCCCTACATCTCACCTTTCTTTGCACACAAGCCATTTGAAATACCCTTAACTTATTTCACAGCCAATATGTCTTTGAAGTAATGTGTATATTTAGAGAAATCTTCTTATATAATTAGGCAGAAAATCTCACCTGCCATAGTTTTCAAAACAGCATAATTCCACTCTTCTCAACGATGAATCTGTTGTATTACACAACCTTTGAGTATTTAGCTTTATCAATGTTATGTACTTTAAAAATGTTTGAGAGATCATACCAGTCTTTGAAAACATCCTTGTTCCTTGTTTCAGTTCCAGTTTTATGTATATTTTCTGCCTTGCACCTGATTATTCCAACATCTTATGGACGGCCTAGGGAATCTTATTCTGATATGGATTGTTTTTGCTGATTATCTCCCCTTGTAGCTCATTTCTTCCTTATTGTGTATACTTGGATCATGAGCACATGATTAGCTAAACAGCTGACCTTGTAAGAGGCTTAGGTGTGAACGCTCGTAAGCTTCAACAGAAAGTCAGCAAAGATTTATTTGTGTCTCCCTGATGAGTTGCCCGCGAGGACCACGTTTTCTACAAGTGTTGGTCCAACACTCCCTCTAGACGCAGGGGACTCAGACAGGGCTGTTTGCAGCCCCCGATTTGGGGCAGTGGCAGAGGGCGGCCTGTGGCCCGGGCAGGAGCCTCTCCACGTGTGTCCCAGGGACACATCTGCCTGCTAACTTCGGTCACCTGGCACAAGTTACGAAGCCCAGACCTATGGTTACTGTGCAGCGAGGTGTACTGCGCGGACAGGTTCCACACACACTTCAAGTAAGTGGGCGGCCTGAGTGGCAAGGAGAGAGACTGGGCAGCTGTGAGAACAATGAAGGCACAATTTGGCCTGGGCCTAAATGCTTGTGACACCCCCTGGGCCTGCCTGGATCTGAGGGCCATGCCCTGGGCCCCCTGCTCCCTTGCCCTTTGTTCAGTCACAGCAGAGATGGCCACACCCACTCCCTCAGTGAGGGCCGTGTTCCAAACTCCCTCAGCCCCGCCCCCTGTCCGCAGGTTACCATGGACTATAGATGCTGCATTCTGAGGCCAGGGTGTTCCGAGAATGCCAAGGGCAGACATGACGACATTAAATGACTTCCTCTAGTGTCAGTTTTGGTAAACTTTAGGAGCAAGAAAATGGTCCACTTTCCAAAAATGTTCAAATTTACTGGCATTTCATATATTCTCTGCTATAACATTGTCCTGATTCTTTCTGTATATTCTTTACTTATGTTTTTGTTTTCCTTAATCAAGTGTGTCTTTTAAATCTTTTCAAAGAATATTCTTTCGACTTACTAAATCTACTCAATTTTATACGTTTTCTTTTGTATTAAGTTCTGCTCATATCTTTATCTTTTTTCTATGTTCTCAGAGTTTATTGTTTTGATCTTCTGATGTCAATTAAAACACTTGGTTATTCATTTTAATAAATCTATTTACTTATAAAGATTTGTAGTTTTCAAGATTCGAACTTACTTGTAAGTTTTTAAGGGTCAGGTCCTCTACTTTGTTGCTCGCCTAACGCTTTGTTCAACATATAGCAATGTATATATTGACCTATTTTCCCCACGAGTTTCTGTGATCCTCTACATCTCACCTTTCTTTGAAGACAAGCCATTCGAAATACCCTTAACTTATTTCACAGCCAATAAGTCTTTGATATAATGTGTAATTTTTAAGCGAAATCTTCTTATATAATTAGGCAGAAAATCTGACCTGCCCTAGTTTTCAAAACAGCATAATTTCACTCTTCTCAATGATGAATCTGTTGTATTACACAACCTTTGAGTATTTAGCTTTATCAAGGACATGTACTTTAAAAATGTTTTAGAGATCCTTCCAGTCTTTGAAAACATCCTTGTTCCTTGTTTCAGTTCCAGTTTTATGTATATTTTCTGCCTTGCACCTGATTATTCCAACGTCTGCTCCATGGTCTAGGGAATCTTATTCTGGTATTGATTGTTTTTGCTGATTTTCTCCCCCTGTAGCTGATTTCTTCATTATTGTGTAAATTTAGATCATGAGCCCATGTTTAGCTAAACAGCTGACCTTGTAAAAAGGCTTAGGTGTGAACACTCGTAGGCTTCATCAGAAAGTCTGCAAAGACTTATTTGTGTCCCCTCAATGAGTTGCCCGCGAGAAACCCGTTTTCCACAAGTGTTGGTCCAATACTCTCTCTAGAGTCACGAACTCAGACTGGGCTGCTTTGTGCCCCACGATCTGCGGCAGTGGCAGTTGGCGGCCTGTGGCCAGGTCAGGAGCCTCTCCACGTGTGTCCCAGGGACACATCTGCCTGAGAACTTCGCTCACCTGACAGGAAGCTACGATGCCCATACCTATGGTTAGCTGTACAGCGAGCTGTACTGCGCGGACAGGTTCCACACGCACTTCAAGTAAGAGGGCGTCCTGAGTGGAAAGGTGAATGTTTGGGCAGCTGTGCAGACAAAGAAGGCGTCCTTTGTCCTGGGCCTAAATGCCTGTGACTACCCACTGGGCATGCCGGTCTCTGAGGGCCCTGCCCTGGGCCCCATGTTACCCTGCCCTTTGTTCAGTCACAGCAGAATTGGCCACACCCACTCCATCTGTGAAGGCCGTGTTCCAAACTGCCTCAGCCCCGCCCCCATTCCACAGGTTACCATGGACAACAGATGCTGCATTCTGAGTCCAGGGCATTCCGAGAATGCCAAGAGCAGACTTGATGACCATAAATGATTTCCTCTTGTGTAAGTTTTGGTAAACTTTAGGAGCTAGGAAATGTTCCACCTTACACAAATGTTCAAATTTACTGGCATTTCATATATTCTCTGCTATAACATTGTCCTGATTCTTTCTGTATATTCTTTACTTATGTTTTGGTTTTCCTTAATCAAAGTGGGTCTTTTAAATCTTGTCAAAGAATATTCTTTGGACTTACTACATCCCCTGAATTTTATACGTTTTCTGTTGTATTAAGTTCTCCTCATATCTTTATTTATCTTTTTTCTATGTTCTCAGGGTTTATTGTTTTGTTCTCCTGATGTCAATTAAAACACTTGGTTATTCATTTTAATAAATCTTTTTACATATACAGATTTGAACTTTTAATGATTCCAGCTTACATGTAAGTTTCTAAGGGTCAGGTCCTCTACATTGTGGCTGTCCTAAGGCTTAGTTCACCATATAGCAATGTATATATTGACCTATTTTCCCCTCGACTTTCTGTGATTCCCTACTTCTCACCTTTCTTTGCAGACAAGCCATTTGAAATACCCTTAACTTATTTCACAGCCCATAAGTCTTTGAAATAATGTGTATTTTTTAGAGAAATCTTCTTATATAATTAGCCAGAAAATCTGACCTGCCATAGTTTTCAAAACAGCATAATTTCACACTTCTCAATGATATATCTCTTCTATTACACAACAATTGAGTATTTAGCTTTATCAATGACATGTACTTTAAAAATATTTTAGAGATCCTACCAGTCTTTGAAAACCTCCTTGTTCCTTGTTTCAGTTCCAGTTTTCTGTATACTTTCTGCCTTGCACCTGATTATTCCAACATCTGATGGATGGCCTAGGGAATCTACTTCTGGTATTGATTGTTTTTGCTGATTGTCTCCCCCTGTAGCTGATTTCTTCAATATTGTGTAAATTTAGATCATGAGCTCATGTTTAGCTAAACAGCTGACCTTGTAAGAGGCTTAGGTGTGAACACTCGTAAGCTTCATCAGAAAGTCCGCAAAGATTTATTTGAGTCCCTCCAATGAGTTGTCCGCGAGAAACCCGTTTTTTACAAGGGTTGGTCCAATACTCCCTCTAGAGAAACGGCCTCAGACAGGGCTGCTTTGTGCCCCTTGATCTGGGGCAGTGGCAGTGGTCGGTCTCTGGCCTGGTCAGGAACCTCTCCGCGTGTGTCCCAGGGACCCAGCTGCGTGCGCACTTCTGTCACCTGGCTGGAAGCTACAATGCCCAGACCTATGGTTAGCTGTGCAGCGAGGTGTACTGCGCATACAGGTTCCACATGCACTTCAAGTATGAGGGCGGCCTGAGTGGAAAGGTGAATGTATGGGCAGCTGTGCAGACAAAGAAGGAGCCTTTGTCCTGGGCCTAAATGCTTGTGAAACACCACTGGGCCTGCCGGGCTCTGAGGGCCCGGCTCTGGGCCCCCTGCTCCCCTGCCCTTTCTTCAGTCACAGGAGAATTGGCCACACCCACTCCCTCTGTGAGGGCAGTGTTCCAACCTCCCTCAGCCCCGCCCCCTCTCCACAGTTTACCATGGGCTAGAGATGCTGCATTCTGAGTCCAGGGCGTTCCGAGAATGCAAAGGGCAGACATGATGACCTTAAATGATTTCCTCTTGGGTCAGTTTTGGTAAACTTTGGGAGCTAGGAAATGGTCCAATTTACAGAAATGTTCAAATTTACTTGCATTTCCAATATTCTCTGCTATAACATTGTCCTGATTCTGTCTGTATATTCTTTACTTATGTTTTGGTTTTCCTTAATCAAAGTGTGTCTTTTAAATCTTGTCAAAAAATATTCTTTGGACTTACTACATCCCCTGAATTTGATACGTTTTCTATTGTATTAAGTTCTCCTCATATCTTTATTTATCTTTTTTCTATGTTCTCAGGGTTTATTGTTTTGATATTCTGATGTCAATTAAAACACTTGGTTATTCATTTTAATAAATCTTTTTCTTATAAAGATTTGAACTTTTCAATATTCCAGCTTACTTGTAAGTTTCTATGGGTCAGGTCCTCTACATTGTTGCTGGCCTAAGGCTTAGTTCCCCATATAGCAATGTATATATTGACCTATTTTCCCCTCGACTCTCTGTGATTCCCTACATCTCACCTTTCTTTCCAGACAAGCCATTTGAAGTACCCTTAACTTATTTCACAACCACTAAGTCTCTGAAATAATGTGTATTTTTTAGAGAAATCTTCTTATATAATTAGGCAGAAAATCTGACCTGCCATAGTTTTCAAAACAGCATAATTTCACTCTTCTCAATGATGAATCTGTTGTATGACACAACCTGTGAGTATTTAGCTTTATCAATGACATGTACTTTAAAAATGTTTTAGAGATCCTACCAGTCTTTGAAAACATCCTTGTTCCTTGTTTCAGTTCCAGTTTTCTGTATACTTTCGGCCTTGCACCTGATTATTCCAACATCTGATGGATGGCCTAGGGAATCTAATTCTGGTATTGATTGTTTTTGCTGCTTGTCTCCCCTTGTAGCTGATTTTTTCATTATTGTGTAAATTTAGATCATGAGCTCATGTTTACCTAAACAGCTGAACCTGTAAGAGGCTTAGGTGTGAACGCTCGTAAGCTTCAGCAGAAAGTCCACAAAGATTTTTTGTGTCCCTCCAATGAGTTACCCACGCAGACCCCGTTTTCTACAAGTGTTGGTCCACTACTCCCTCTAGTGGCTGGGACTCATACAGGACTGCTTTGCTTCCCCCGATCCGGGGTAGTGGCTTTGGGCGGCCTGTGGCCTGGACAGGAGGCTCCCCGCGTGTGTCCCACGACAGATCTTCCTGCGAACTTCGGTCACCTGGCAGGAAGCTATGATGCCCAGACCTATGGTTAGCTTTGCAGCGAGGTGTACTGCGCGGAACGGTTCCACACACACTTCAAGTAAGACGGCGGCCTGAGTGGAAAGGTGAGAGTTTGGGCAGCTGTGCAGACAAAGAAGGCACACTTTGGCCTGGGCCTAAATGCTGACACACGACTGGGCCTGCCGGGCTCTGAGGGCCCTGCCATTGGACACCTTCTCCCCTGCCCTTTGTTAAGTCACAGCAGAGATAACCCCACCCACTCCCTCAGTGAGGGCAGTGTTCCCACCTCCCTCATTCCCGCCCCCATTCCGCAGGTTACCATGGACTACAGATGCTGCATTCTGAGGCCAGGGCGTTCTGAGAATGCCAAGGGCAGACATGATGACCTTAAATGATTTCCTCTTGGGTCAGTTTTGGTAAACTTTAGGAGCTAGGAAATGGTCCACTTTACACAAATGTTCAAATTTACTGGCATTTCATATATTCTCTGCTGTAACATTGTCATGATTCTTTCTGTATATTCTTTACTTATGTTTTTGTTTTCCTTAATCAAAGTGTGTCTTTTAAATCTTGTCAAAGAATATTCTTTGGACTTACTACCTCACTTGAATTTTATACGTTTTCTGTGGTACTAAGTTCTGCTCATATCTTTATTTATCTTTTTTCTATGTTCTCAGGGTTTATTGTTTTGATCTTCTGATGTCAATTAAAACACTTGGTTATTCATTTTACTAAATATTTTACTTATAAAGATTTGAACTTTTAAAGACTCCAGCTTACTTGTAAGTTTCTAAGGGTCAGGTTCTCTACATTTTGGCTGGCCTAACGCTCAGTTCACAATATAGCAAAGTATATATTGACCTATTTTCCCCTCGACTTTCTGTGATTCCCTACATCTCACCTTTCTTTGCAGACAAGCCATTTGAAATACCCTTAACTTATTTCACAGCCAATAAGTCTTTGAAATAATGTGTATTTTTTAGAGAAATCTTCTTATATATTTAGGCAGAAAATCTGACCTGCCATAGTTTTCAAAACAGCATAATTTCACTCTTCTCAATGATGAATCTGTTGTATTACACAACCTTTGAGTAATTAACTTTATCAAAGACATGTACTTTAAAAATGTTTTAGAGATCCTACTAGTCTTTGAAAACATCCTTGTTCCTTGTTTCAGTTCCAGTTTTATGTATATTTTCTGCCTTGCACCTAATTATTCCAACGTCTGATCGATGGCCTAGGGAATCTAATGCTGGTATTCATTGTTTTTGCTGATTGTCTCCCCCTGTAGCTGATTTCTTCATTATTGTGTAAATTTAGATCATGAGCTCATGTTTAGCTAAACATCTGACTTTGTAAGAGGCTTAGGTGTGAACACTCGTAAGCTTCATCCGAAAGTCCGCAAAGATTTATTTGTGTCCCTCCAATGAGTTGCCCGCGAGGACCCCGTTTTCTACAAGTGTTGGTCCAATACTCCCTCTAGAGGCACGGCCTCAGACATGGCTGCTTTGCACCCCACGACCCAGGGCAGTGGCAGTGGGCGGCCTGTGGCCCGGGCAGGAGTCTCTCTGCGTGTGTCCCAGGGACCCATCTGCCTGCGAACTTCGGTCACCTGGCATGAAGCTACGATGCCCAGACCTATGGTTAACTGTGCAGCGAGGTGTACTGCGAGGACAGGATCCACATGCACTTCAAGTAAGAGGGCGGCCTGAGCGGAAAGGTGAAAGTATGGGCAGCTGTGCAGACAAAGAAGGAGCCCTTCGTCCTGAGCCTAAATGCTTGTGACAACCCACTGGGCCTGTCGGGCTCTGAGGGCCCTGCACTGGGACCCCTGCTCCCCTGCCCTTTGTTCAGTCACAGCAGAGATGGCCACACCCACTCCCTCTGTGAGGGCAGTGTTCCAACTTCCCTCAGCCGTGCCTCCTCTCTGCAGGTTACCATGGACTACAGATGCTGCATTCTGAGTCTGGGGCATTCCGAGAATTCCAAGGGCAGACATGATGACCTTAAATGATTTCCTCTTGGGTCAGTTTTGGTAAACTTTAGGAGCTAGGAAATGGTCCACTTTACACAAATGTTCAAATTTACTGGCATTTCATATATTCTCTGCTATAACATAGTCCTGATTCTCTCTGTATATTCTTTACTTATGTTTTGGTTTTCCTTGATCAAAGTGTGTCTTTTAAATCTTGTCAAAGAATATTCTTTGGACTTACTACATCCCCTGAATTTTATACCTTTTCTATTGTATTAAGTTCTCCTCATATCTTTTTTTTTTTTTTTTTTTTTTGCTGTACGCGGGCCTCTCACTGCTGTGGCCTCTCCCGTTGCGGAGCACAGGCTCCGGACACACAGGCTCCGCGGCAATGGCTCGCGGGCCAAGCCGCTGCGCGGCATGTGGGATCTTCCAGGATAGGGGCACGAACCCGTGTCCCCTGCATCGGCAGGCGGACTCTCAACCACTGCGCCACCAGGGAAGCCCTCCTCATATCTTTATTTATCTTTTTTCTATGTTCTCAGGTTTCATTGTTATGATATTCTGATGTCAATTAAAACACTTGGTTATTCATTTTAATAAATCTTTTTACTTATAAAGATTTGGAGTTTTAAAGATTCCAGCTTTCTTGTAAGTTTCTCAGAGTCAGGTCCTCTACATTGTTGCTGGCCTAAAGCTTAGTTCACCCTATAGCAATGTATATATTGACCTATTTTCCCCTCGACTTTCTGTGATGCCCTACATCTCACCATTCTTGGCAGACAAGCAATTTGAAATACCCTTATTTCACAGCAAATAAGTCTCTGAAATAATGTGTATTTTTTAGAGAAATCTTCTTATATATTTAGGCAGAAATTCTGACCTGCCATAGTTTTCAAAACTGCATAATTTCACTCTTCTCAAAGATTAATCTGTTGTATTACACAACCTTTGAGTATTTATCTTTATCAATGACATGTACTTTAAAAAAGTTTTAGAGATCCTACCAGTCTTTGAAAACATCCTTGTTCCTTGTTTCAGTTCCAGTTTTATGTATATTTTCTGCCCTGCACCTGATTATTCCAACATCTGATGGATGGCCTTGGGAATCTAATTCTGGTATTGATTGTTTTTGCTGATTGTCTCCCTTGTAGCTCATTTATTCATTATTGTGTAAATTTAGATCATGAGCTCATGTTTAGCTAAACAGCTGACCTTGTAAGAGGCTTAGGTGTGAACGCTCGTAAGCTTCATCAGAAAGTCGGCAAAGATTTATTTGTGTCGCTCCAAAGAGTGGCCCGCGAGGACTCCGTTTTCTATAACTGTTGGTCCAATACTCCCCCTAGAGGCAGGGACTCACACAGGGGCGCTTTGCGGCCCCCGATCTGGGGCAGGGGCAGTGGGCGTCCCGTGGCCCGGGCAGGAATCTCTCAGCATGGGTGCCAGGGACCCAACTGCCGGCGATCTTCGGTCCCCTGGCAGGAAGCTACGATGCCCAGACCTATGGTTAGCTGTGCAGCGAGGTGTACAGCGTGGACAGGTTCCAAACACACTACAATATGAGGGCGGGCTGAGTGGAAAGGTGAGAGTTTGGGCTGCTGTGCAGACAAAGAAGGCACCCTTTGGCCAGGGCCTAAATGCTTGTGACACCCCACTGGGCCTGCCAGGCTCTGAGGGCCCTGCCCTGCACGCCCTGCTCCCCTACCCTTTGTTCAGTCACAGCAGAGATGGCCACACCCTCTCCCTCAGTGAGGGCAGTGTTCCAACCTCCCTCAGGCCCGCCCCCTCTCCACAGTTTACCGTGGACTATAGATGCTGCATTCTGAGGCAAGGGTGTTCCGAGAATGACAAGGGCAGACATGATGAACTTAAATGATTTGCTCTTGTGTCAATTTTGGTAAACTTTAGGAGCTAGGAAATGGTCCACTTTACAGAAATGTTCAAATTTACTGGCATTTCAGATATTCTCTGTTATAACATTGTCCTGATTCTCTCTGTATATTCTTTACTTATGTTTTTGTTTTCCTTAATCAAAGTGTGTCTTTTAAATCTTTTCAAAGAATATTCTTTGGACTTACTACATCACCTGAATTTTATACGTTTTCTGTTGTATTAAGTTCTGCTCATATCTTTATTTATCTTTTTTCTATGTTCTCAGTGTTTATTGTTTTGTTCTTCTGATGTCAAATAAAACACTTGGTTATTCATTTTAATAAATTTTTTACTTATAATGATTTGAACTTTTGAAGATTCCAGCTTACTTGTAAGTTTCTAAGGGTCAGGTCCTCTACACTGTTTCTGGCCTAAGGCTTCGTTCACCATATAGCAATGCATATATTGACCAAATTTCCCCTCGACTTTCTGTGATTCCATACATCCCACCTCTCTTTGCAGACAAGCCATTTGAAATAACCTTAACTTATTTCACAGCCAATAAGTCTTTGAAATAATGTGTATTTTTTTGTGAAATCTTCTTATATAATTAGGCAGAAAATCTGACCTGCCATAGTTTTTAAAACAGCATAATTTCATTCTTCTCAATGATGAATCTGTTGTATTACACAACCTTTGAGTATTTAGCATTGTCAATGACATGTACTTTAAAAATGTTTTAGAGATCCTACAAGTCTTTGAAAACATCCTTGTTCCTTGTTTCAGTTCCAGTTTTATGTATATTTTCTGCCTTACACCTGATTATTCCAACATGTGATGGATGGCCTAGGGAATCTAATTCTGGTATTGATTTTTTTGCTAATTGTCTCCCCCTTGTAGCTGATTTCTTCATTATTGTGTAAATTTAGATCATGATCTCATGTTTAGCTAAACAGTTGACATTGTAATAGGCTTAGGTGTGAACTCTCGTAAGCTTCATCAGAAAGTCGGCAAACATTTATTTGTGTCCCGCCAATGAGTTGCCCGCGAGGACCACGTTTTCTACAAGTGTTGGTCCAATACTTCCTCTAGAGGCAGGGACTCAGACAGGGATGCTTTGTGGCCCCCGATCTGGGGCTTTGGCAGTGGGCGGCCTGTGGCCCGGGCAGGAGCCTCTCCGCGTGTGTCCCAGGGACCCATCTGCCTGAGAACTTCGGTCACCTGGCAGGAAGCTACGATGCCCAGACCTATGGTTAGCTCTGCAGCGAGGTGTATTGCACGGACAGGTTTCACACACACTTCAAGTAAGAGGGCGGCCTGAGTGGAAAGGTTATAGTTTGGACAGCTGTGAAGACACAGAAGGCGCACTTTGGCCTGGGCCTAAATGCTTGTGACACACGACTGGGCCTGCCGGGCTCTGAGGGCCATGCCGTTGGCCCCCTTCTCGCCTGCCCTTTGTTAAGTCACAGCAGAGATGGCCCCACCCACTCCCTCAGTGAGGGCAGTGTTCCAAACACCCTCAGCCCCGCCCCCTCTCCGCAGGTTACCATGGACTACAGATGCTGCATTCTGAGTCCAGGGCATTCCGAGAAGGCCAAGGGCAGACAGGATGACCTTAAATGATTTCCTCTTGTGTCAATGTTGGTAAACTTTAGGACCTAGGAAATGGTCCACTTTACAGAAATATTCAAATTTACTGGCATTTCATATATTCTCTGCTATAACTTTGTCCTGATTCTTTCTGTATATTCTTTACTTATGTTTTGGTTTTCCTTAATCAAAGTGTGTCTTTTAAATCTTGTCAAAGAATATTCTTTGGACTTACTACCTCACCTGAATTTTATACGTTTTCTGTTGTATTAAGTTCTGCTCATATCTTTATTTATCTTTTTTCTATGTTCTCAGGGTTTATTGTTTTGATCTTCTGATGTCAATTAAAACACTTGGTTATTCATTTTAATAAATCTTTTTACTTATAAAGATTTGAACTTTTAAAGATTCCAGCTTACTTGGAAGTTTCTAAGGGTCATGTTCTCTACATTGTGGCTGGCCTAAGGCTTAGTTCAAAATATAGCAAAGTATATATTGACCTATTTTCCCCTCGACTTTCTGTGATTTCCTATATCTCACCTTTCTTTGCTGACAAGCCATTTGAAATACTCTTAACTTATTTCACAGCCAATAAGTCTTTGAAATAATGTGTATTTTTTAGAGAAATATTCTTATATATTTAGGCAGAAAATCTCACCTGCCCTAGTTTTCAAAACAGCATAATTTCACTCTTCTCAATGATGAATCTGTTGTATTACACAACCTTTGAGTAATTAGCTTTATCAATGACATGTACTTTAAAAATGTTTTAGAGACACTACCAGTCTTTGAAAACATCCTTGTTCCTTGTTTCAGTTCCAGTTTTATGTATATTTTCTGCCTTGCACCTGATTATTCCAACATCTGATGGATGGCCTTGGCAATCTAATTCTGGTATTGATTGTTTGTGCTGATTGTCTCCCCCTTGTAGCTGATTTCTTCATTATTGTGTAAATTTAGATCATATGCTCATGTTTAGGTAAACAGCTGACCTTGTAAGAGGCTAAGGTGTGAACGCTCGTAAGCTTCATCAGAAAGACGGCAAAGATATATTTGTGTCGCTCCAATGAGTGGCCCGCGAGGACTCCGTTTTCTATTACTGTTGGTCCAATACTACCTCTTGAGGCAGGGACTCAGACAGGGCTGCTCTGCGGGCCCGATCTGGGGCATGGGCAGTGGGCGTCCTGTGGCCCAGGCAGGATCCTCTCCGCGTGGATGCCAGGGACCCAAATGCCTGCGATCTTCGGTCCTCTGGCAGGAACCTACGATGCCCAGACCTATGGTTAACTGTGCAGCGAGGTGTACTGCACAAAGAGGTTCCAAACACACTTCAAGTATGAGGGCGGTCTGAGTGGAAAGGTGAGAGTTTGGGCAGCTGTGCAGACAAAGAAGGCGCCCTTTGGCCAGGGCCTTAATGCTTGTGACACCCCACTGGGCCTGCCGGGCTCTGGGAGCACTGACCTGGACGCACTGCTCCCCTGCCCTTTGTTCAGTCACAGTAGAGATGGCCACACCTTCTCCCTCAGTGAGGGCAGTGTTCCAACCTACCTCAGCCCCGCCCCCTCTCCGCAGTTTACCTTGGACTATACATGCTGCATTCTGAGGCCAGTGCGTTCCGAGAATGCCAAGGGCAGACATGATGACCTTAAATGATTTCCTCTTGTGTCAGTTTTGGTAAACTTTAGGAGCTAGGAAATGGTCCACATTACAGAAATGTTCAAATTTACTGGCATTTCAGATATACTCTGTTATGACACAGCCCTGATTCTCTCTGTATATTCTTTACTTATGTTTTGGATTACCTTACTCAAAGTCTGTCTTTTAAATCTTTTCAAAAATATTCTTTGGACTTACTACATCACCTGAATTTTATAGGTTTTCTGTTGTATTAAGTTCTGCTCATATCTCTATTTATCTTTTTTCTATGTTCTCAGGGTTTATTGTTTTGATCTTCTGATGTCAGTTAAAACTTTTTGGTTATTCATTTTAATAAATCTTTTTCCTTATAAAGTTTTGAACTTTTGAAGATTCCAGCTTACTTGTAAGTTTCTAAGGGTCAGGTCCTCTACATTGTGGCTGGCCTAAGGCTTAGTTCACTCTATAGCAACGTATATATTGACCTATATTCCCCTCGACTTTCTGTGATTTTCTACATCTCACCTTTCTTGGCAGACAAGCCTTTTGAAATACCCTTATTTCACAGCCCATAAGACTTTGAAATAATGTGTATTTTTAAGCGAAATCTTCTTATATAATTAGGCAGAAATTCTGACCTGCCATAGTTTTCAAAACAGCATAATTTCACTCTTCTCAAAGATTAATCTGTTGTATTACACAACCTTTGAGTATTTATCTTTATCAATGACATGTACTATAAAAATGTTTTAAAGATCCTACCAGTCTTTGAAAACATCCTTGTTCCTTGTTTCAGTTCCAGTTTTATGTATATTTTCTGCCTTGAACCTGATTATTCCAACATCTGATGGTTGGCCTTGGGAATCTAATTCTGGTATTGATTGTTTTTGCTGATTATCTCCCCTTGTACCTGATTTCTTCATTATTGTGTAAATTTAGATCATGAGCTCATGTTTAGCTAAACAGCTGACCTTGTAAGAGGCTTAGGTGTGAACGCTCGTAAGCTTCAGCAGAAAGTCGGCAAAGATTTATTTGTGTCGCTCCAATGAGTGGCCCCCGCGGACTCCGTTTTCTATTACTGTTGGTCCAATACTCCCTCTTGAGGCAGGGACTCAGACAGGGCTGCTCTGCGGCCCCGATCTGGGGCATGGGCAGTGGGCGGTCTGTGGCCCTGGCAGGATTCTCTCATCGTGGGTGCCAGGGACCCAACTGCCTGCGATCTTCGGTCCTCTGGCAGGAAGCTACGATGCCCAGACCTATGGTTAACTGTGCAGCGAGGTGTACTGCGTGGACAGCTTCCAAACACACTACAAGTATGAGGGCGGGCTGAGTCGAAAGGAGAGAGTTTGGGCAGCTATGCAGACAAAGAAGGCGCCCTTTGGCCAGGGCCTAAATGCTTGTGACACCCCACTGGGCTTGCCGGGCTCTGGGGGCCCTGACCTGGACGCACTGCTCCCCTGCCCTTTGTTCAGTCACAGCAGAGATGGCCACACCCTCTCCCTCAGTTAGGGCAGTGCTCCAACCTCCCTCAGCCCCGCCCCCTCTCCGCAGTTTACCGTGGACTATACATGCTGCATTCTGAGGCCAGGGCGTTCCGAGAATGCCAAGGGCAGACATGATGAACTTAAATGATTTGCTCTTGTGTCAATTTTGGTAAACTTTAGGAGCTAGGAAATGGTCCACTTTACAGAAATGTTCAAATTTACTGGCATTTCAGATATTCTCTGTTATAACATTGTCCTGAATCTCTCTGTATATTCTTTACTTATGTTTTTGTTTTCCTTAATCAAAGTGTGTCTTTTAAATCTTTTCAAAAATATTCTTTGGACTTACTACATCACCTGAATTTTATACGTTTTCTGTTGTATTAAGTTCTGCTCATATCTTTATTTATCTTTTTTCTAAGTTTTCAGGGTTTATTGTTTTGTTCTTCTGATGTCAATTAAAACACTTGGTTATTGATTTTAATAAATCTTTTTCCTTATAAAGATTTGAACTTTTAAAGGTTCCAGCTTACTTGTAAGATTCTAAGGCTCAGGTCCTGTACATTTTTGCTGGCCTAAGGGTTTGTTCAACATATAGCCATGTATACATTGACCTATTTTCCCCTCGACTTTCTGTGATTCCGTACATCTCACCTTTCTTTGCAGACAAGCCATTTGAAATAACCTTAACTTATTTCACAGCCAATAAGTCTTTGAAATAATGTGTATTTTTTAGAGAAATCTTCTTGTATATTTAGGCAGAAAATCTAACCTGCCATAGTTTTCAAAACAGCATAATTTCACTCTTCTCAATGATGAATCTGTTGTATTACACAACCTTTGAGTAATTAACTTTATCAAAGACATGTACTTTAAAAATGTTTTAGAGATCCTACTAGTCTTTGAAAACATCCTTGTTCCTTGTTTCAGTTTCAGTTTTATGTATATTTTCTGCCTTGCACCTAATTATTCCAACGTCTGATCGATGGCCTAGGGAATCTAATTCTGGTATTCATTGTTTTTGCTGATTGTCTCCCCCTGTAGCTGATTTCTTCATTATTGTGTAAATTTAAATCATGAGCTCATGTTTAGCTAAACATCTGACTTTGTAAGAGGCTTAGGTGTGAACACTCGTAAGCTTCATCAGAAAGTCCGCAAAGATTTATTTGTGTCCCTCCAATGAGTTGCCCGCGAGGACCCCGTTTTCTACAAGTGTTGGTCCACTACTCCCTCTAGAGGCACGGCCTCAGACAGGGCTGCTTTGCACCCCACGACCCAGGGCAGTGGCAGTGGGCGGCCTGTGGCCCGGGCAGGAGTCTCTCTGCGTGTGTCCCAGGGACCCATCTGCCTGCGAACTTCGGTCACCTGGCATGAAGCTATGATGCCCAGACCTATGGTTAGCTGTGCAGCGAGGTGTACTGCGCGGACAGGTTCCACATGCACTTCAATTAAGAGGGCGGCCTGAGTGGAAAGGTGAGAGTTTGGGCAGCTGTGCAGACAAAGAAAGCGCCCTTTGTCCTGGGCCTAAATGCTTGTGACACCCCACTGGGCCTGCCGGGCTCTGAGGGCCCTGCACTGTGCCCACTGCTCCCTTGCCTTTGTTCAGTCACAGCAGAGATGGTCACACCCACTCCCTCTATGAGGGCAGTGTTCCAACCTCCCTCAGCCCCACCCCTCTCCGCAGGTTACCATGGACTACAGATGCTGCATTCTGAGTCCAGGGCATTCCGAGAATGCCAAGGGCAGACATGATGACCTTAAATGATTTCCTCTTGTGTCAGTTTTGGTATACTTTAGGAGTTAGGAAATGGTCAACTTTACACAAATGTTCAAATTTACTGGCATTTCGTATATTCTCTGCTATAACATTGTCCTGATTCTTTCTTTATATTCTTTACTTATTTTTTGGTTTTCCTTAATCAAAGTGTGTCTTTTAAATCTTTTCAAAGAATATTCTTTGGACTTACTAAATCACTTGAATTTTATACCTTTTCTGTTGTATTAAGTTCTGCTCATATCTTTATTTATCTTTTTTCTATGTTCTCAGGGTTTATTGTTTTGATTTTCTGATGTCAATTGAAATACTTGGTTATTCATTTTAATAAATCTTTTTACTTATAAAGATTTGAACTTTTAAATATTCCAGCTTGCTTGTAAGTTTCTAAGGGTCCATTCCTCTACACTGTTGCCGGCCTAAGGCTTAGTTCACCATACAGCAATGTATATATTGACATATTTTCCCCTCGACTTTCTGTGAATCCCTACATCTCACCTTTCTTTGCACACAAGCCATTTGAAATACCCTTAACTTATTTCACAGCCAATATGTCTTTGAAGTAATGTGTATATTTAGAGAAATCTTCTTATATAATTAGGCAGAAAATCTCACCTGCCATAGTTTTCAAAACAGCATAATTCCACTCTTCTCAACGATGAATCTGTTGTATTACACAACCTTTGAGTATTTAGCTTTATCAATGTTATGTACTTTAAAAATGTTTGAGAGATCATACCAGTCTTTGAAAACATCCTTGTTCCTTGTTTCAGTTCCAGTTTTATGTATATTTTCTGCCTTGCACCTGATTATTCCAACATCTTATGGACGGCCTAGGGAATCTTATTCTGATATGGATTGTTTTTGCTGATTATCTCCCCTTGTAGCTCATTTCTTCCTTATTGTGTATACTTGGATCATGAGCACATGATTAGCTAAACAGCTGACCTTGTAAGAGGCTTAGGTGTGAACGCTCGTAAGCTTCAACAGAAAGTCAGCAAAGATTTATTTGTGTCTCCCTGATGAGTTGCCCGCGAGGACCACGTTTTCTACAAGTGTTGGTCCAACACTCCCTCTAGACGCAGGGGACTCAGACAGGGCTGTTTGCAGCCCCCGATTTGGGGCAGTGGCAGAGGGCGGCCTGTGGCCCGGGCAGGAGCCTCTCCACGTGTGTCCCAGGGACACATCTGCCTGCTAACTTCGGTCACCTGGCACA
Source organism: Mesoplodon bidens (assembly GCF_964165515.1). Classification (NCBI taxonomy): domain Eukaryota; kingdom Metazoa; phylum Chordata; class Mammalia; order Artiodactyla; family Ziphiidae; genus Mesoplodon; species Mesoplodon bidens. The sequence goes on along the minus strand of NW_027671293.1, from coordinate 198,514 downwards.
AGTTACGAAGCCCAGACCTATGGTTACTGTGCAGCGAGGTGTACTGCGCGGACAGGTTCCACACACACTTCAAGTAAGTGGGCGGCCTGAGTGGCAAGGAGAGAGACTGGGCAGCTGTGAGAACAATGAAGGCACAATTTGGCCTGGGCCTAAATGCTTGTGACACCCCCTGGGCCTGCCTGGATCTGAGGGCCATGCCCTGGGCCCCCTGCTCCCTTGCCCTTTGTTCAGTCACAGCAGAGATGGCCACACCCACTCCCTCAGTGAGGGCCGTGTTCCAAACTCCCTCAGCCCCGCCCCCTGTCCGCAGGTTACCATGGACTATAGATGCTGCATTCTGAGGCCAGGGTGTTCCGAGAATGCCAAGGGCAGACATGACGACATTAAATGACTTCCTCTAGTGTCAGTTTTGGTAAACTTTAGGAGCAAGAAAATGGTCCACTTTCCAAAAATGTTCAAATTTACTGGCATTTCATATATTCTCTGCTATAACATTGTCCTGATTCTTTCTGTATATTCTTTACTTATGTTTTTGTTTTCCTTAATCAAGTGTGTCTTTTAAATCTTTTCAAAGAATATTCTTTCGACTTACTAAATCACCTCAATTTTATACGTTTTCTTTTGTATTAAGTTCTGCTCATATCTTTATCTTTTTTCTATGTTCTCAGAGTTTATTGTTTTGATCTTCTGATGTCAATTAAAACACTTGGTTATTCATTTTAATAAATCTATTTACTTATAAAGATTTGTAGTTTTCAAGATTCGAACTTACTTGTAAGTTTTTAAGGGTCAGGTCCTCTACTTTGTTGCTCGCCTAACGCTTAGTTCAACATATAGCAATGTATATATTGACCTATTTTCCCCACGAGTTTCTGTGATCCTCTACATCTCACCTTTCTTTGAAGACAAGCCATTCGAAATACCCTTAACTTATTTCACAGCCAATAAGTCTTTGATATAATGTGTAATTTTTAAGCGAAATCTTCTTATATAATTAGGCAGAAAATCTGACCTGCCCTAGTTTTCAAAACAGCATAATTTCACTCTTCTCAATGATGAATCTGTTGTATTACACAACCTTTGAGTATTTAGCTTTATCAAGGACATGTACTTTAAAAATGTTTTAGAGATCCTTCCAGTCTTTGAAAACATCCTTGTTCCTTGTTTCAGTTCCAGTTTTATGTATATTTTCTGCCTTGCACCTGATTATTCCAACGTCTGCTCCATGGTCTAGGGAATCTTATTCTGGTATTGATTGTTTTTGCTGATTTTCTCCCCCTGTAGCTGATTTCTTCATTATTGTGTAAATTTAGATCATGAGCCCATGTTTAGCTAAACAGCTGACCTTGTAAGAAGGCTTAGGTGTGAACACTCGTAGGCTTCATCAGAAAGTCTGCAAAGACTTATTTGTGTCCCCTCAATGAGTTGCCCGCGAGAAACCCGTTTTCCACAAGTGTTGGTCCAATACTCTCTCTAGAGTCACGGACTCAGACTGGGCTGCTTTGTGCCCCACGATCTGCGGCAGTGGCAGTTGGCGGCCTGTGGCCAGGTCAGGAGCCTCTCCGCGTGTGTCCCAGGGACACATCTGCCTGAGAACTTCGCTCACCTGACAGGAAGCTACGATGCCCATACCTATGGTTAGCTGTACAGCGAGCTGTACTGCGCGGACAGGTTCCACACGCACTTCAAGTAAGAGGGCGTCCTGAGTGGAAAGGTGAATGTTTGGGCAGCTGTGCAGACAAAGAAGGCGTCCTTTGTCCTGGGCCTAAATGCTTGTGACACCCCACTGGGCATGCCGGTCTCTGAGGGCCCTGCCCTGGGCCCCCTGTTACCCTGCCCTTTGTTCAGTCACAGCAGAATTGGCCACACCCACTCCATCTGTGAAGGCCGTGTTCCAAACTGCCTCAGCCCCGCCCCCATTCCACAGGTTACCATGGACTACAGATGCTGCATTCTGAGTCCAGGGCATTCCGAGAATGCCAAGAGCAGACTTGATGACCATAAATGATTTCCTCTTGTGTAAGTTTTGGTAAACTTTAGGAGCTAGGAAATGTTCCACCTTACACAAATGTTCAAATTTACTGGCATTTCATATATTCTCTGCTATAACATTGTCCTGATTCTTTCTGTATATTCTTTACTTATGTTTTGGTTTTCCTTAATCAAAGTGGGTCTTTTAAATCTTGTCAAAGAATATTCTTTGGACTTACTACATCCCCTGAATTTTATACGTTTTCTGTTGTATTAAGTTCTCCTCATATCTTTATTTATCTTTTTTCTATGTTCTCAGGGTTTATTGTTTTGTTCTCCTGATGTCAATTAAAACACTTGGTTATTCATTTTAATAAATCTTTTTACATATACAGATTTGAACTTTTAATGATTCCAGCTTACATGTAAGTTTCTAAGGGTCAGGTCCTCTACATTGTGGCTGGCCTAAGGCTTAGTTCACCATATAGCAATGTATATATTGACCTATTTTCCCCTCGACTTTCTGTGATTCCCTACTTCTCACCTTTCTTTGCAGACAAGCCATTTGAAATACCCTTAACTTATTTCACAGCCAATAAGTCTTTGAAATAATGTGTATTTTTTAGAGAAATCTTCTTATATAATTAGCCAGAAAATCTGACCTGCCATAGTTTTCAAAACAGCATAATTTCACACTTCTCAATGATATATCTCTTCTATTACACAACAATTGAGTATTTAGCTTTATCAATGACATGTACTTTAAAAATATTTTAGAGATCCTACCAGTCTTTGAAAACCTCCTTGTTCCTTGTTTCAGTTCCAGTTTTCTGTATACTTTCTGCCTTGCACCTGATTATTCCAACATCTGATGGATGGCCTAGGGAATCTACTTCTGGTATTGATTGTTTTTGCTGATTGTCTCCCCCTGTAGCTGATTTCTTCATTACTGTGTAAATTTAGATCATGAGCTCATGTTTAGCTAAACAGCTGACCTTGTAAGAGGCTTAGGTGTGAACACTCGTAAGCTTCATCAGAAAGTCCGCAAAGATTTATTTGAGTCCCTCCAATGAGTTGTCCGCGAGAAACCCGTTTTTTACAAGGGTTGGTCCAATACTCCCTCTAGAGAAACGGCCTCAGACAGGGCTGCTTTGTGCCCCTTGATCTGGGGCAGTGGCAGTGGTCGGTCTCTGGCCTGGTCAGGAACCTCTCCGCGTGTGTCCCAGGGACCCAGCTGCGTGCGCACTTCTGTCACCTGGCTGGAAGCTACAATGCCCAGACCTATGGTTAGCTGTGCAGCGAGGTGTACTGCGTGTACAGGTTCCACATGCACTTCAAGTATGAGGGCGGCCTGAGTGGAAAGGTGAATGTATGGGCAGCTGTGCAGACAAAGAAGGAGCCTTTGTCCTGGGCCTAAATGCTTGTGAAACACCACTGGGCCTGCCGGGCTCTGAGGGCCCGGCTCTGGGCCCCCTGCTCCCCTGCCCTTTGTTCAGTCACAGGAGAATTGGCCACACCCACTCCCTCTGTGAGGGCAGTGTTCCAACCTCCCTCAGCCCCGCCCCCTCTCCACAGTTTACCATGGGCTACAGATGCTGCATTCTGAGTCCAGGGCGTTCCGAGAATGCAAAGGGCAGACATGATGACCTTAAATGATTTCCTCTTGGGTCAGTTTTGGTAAACTTTGGGAGCTAGGAAATGGTCCAATTTACAGAAATGTTCAAATTTACTTGCATTTCCAATATTCTCTGCTATAACATTGTCCTGATTCTGTCTGTATATTCTTTACTTATGTTTTGGTTTTCCTTAATCAAAGTGTGTCTTTTAAATCTTGTCAAAAAATATTCTTTGGACTTACTACATCCCCTGAATTTGATACGTTTTCTATTGTATTAAGTTCTCCTCATATCTTTATTTATCTTTTTTCTATGTTCTCAGGGTTTATTGTTTTGATATTCTGATGTCAATTAAAACACTTGGTTATTCATTTTAATAAATCTTTTTCTTATAAAGATTTGAACTTTTCAATATTCCAGCTTACTTGTAAGTTTCTATGGGTCAGGTCCTCTACATTGTTGCTGGCCTAAGGCTTAGTTCCCCATATAGCAATGTATATATTGACCTATTTTCCCCTCGACTCTCTGTGATTCCCTACATCTCACCTTTCTTTCCAGACAAGCCATTTGAAATACCCTTAACTTATTTCACAGCCACTAAGTCTCTGAAATAATGTGTATTTTTTAGAGAAATCTTCTTATATAATTAGGCAGAAAATCTGACCTGCCATAGTTTTCAAAACAGCATAATTTCACTCTTCTCAATGATGAATCTGTTGTATGACACAACCTGTGAGTATTTAGCTTTATCAATGACATGTACTTTAAAAATGTTTTAAAGATCCTACCAGTCTTTGAAAACATCCTTGTTCCTTGTTTCAGTTCCAGTTTTCTGTATACTTTCGGCCTTGCACCTGATTATTCCAACATCTGATGGATGGCCTAGGGAATCTAATTCTGGTATTGATTGTTTTTGCTGCTTGTCTCCCCTTGTAGCTGATTTCTTCATTATTGTGTAAATTTAGATCATGAGCTCATGTTTACCTAAACAGCTGAACCTGTAAGAGGCTTAGGTGTGAACGCTCGTAACATTCAGCAGAAAGTCCACAAAGAATTTTTGTGTCCCTCCAATGAGTTACCCACGCAGACCCCGTTTTCTACAAGTGTTGGTCCACTACTCCCTCTAGTGGCTGGGACTCATACAGGACTGCTTTGCTTCCCCCGATCCGGGGTAGTGGCTTTGGGCGGCCTGTGGCCTGGACAGGAGGCTCCCCGCGTGTGTCCCACGACAGATCTTCCTGCGAACTTCGGTCACCTGGCAGGAAGCTATGATGCCCAGACCTATGGTTAGCTTTGCAGCGAGGTGTACTGCGCGGAACGGTTCCACACACACTTCAAGTAAGACGGCGGCCTGAGTGGAAAGGTGAGAGTTTGGGCAGCTGTGCAGACAAAGAAGGCACACTTTGGCCTGGGCCTAAATGCTGACACACGACTGGGCCTGCCGGGCTCTGAGGGCCCTGCCGTTGGACACCTTCTCCCCTGCCCTTTGTTAAGTCACAGCAGAGATAACCCCACCCACTCCCTCAGTGAGGGCAGTGTCCCACCTCCCTCATTCCCGCCCCCAATCCGCAGGTTACCATGGACTACAGATGCTGCATTCTGAGGCCAGGGCGTTCTGAGAATGCCAAGGGCAGACATGATGACCTTAAATGATTTCCTCTTGGGTCAGTTTTGGTAAACTTTAGGAGCTAGGAAATGGTCCACTTTACACAAATGTTCAAATTTACTGGCATTTCATATATTCTCTGCTGTAACATTGTCATGATTCTTTCTGTATATTCTTTACTTATGTTTTTGTTTTCCTTAATCAAAGTGTGTCTTTTAAATCTTGTCAAAGAATATTCTTTGGACTTACTACCTCACTTGAATTTTATACGTTTTCTGTGGTACTAAGTTCTGCTCATATCTTTATTTATCTTTTTTCTATGTTCTCAGGGTTTATTGTTTTGATCTTCTGATGTCAATTAAAACACTTGGTTATTCATTTTACTAAATATTTTACTTATAAAGATTTGAACTTTTAAAGACTCCAGCTTACTTGTAAGTTTCTAAGGGTCAGGTTCTCTACATTTTGGCTGGCCTAACGCTCAGTTCACAATATAGCAAAGTATATATTGACCTATTTTCCCCTCGACTTTCTGTGATTCCCTACATCTCACCTTTCTTTGCAGACAAGCCATTTGAAATACCCTTAACTTATTTCACAGCCAATAAGTCTTTGAAATAATGTGTATTTTTTAGAGAAATCTTCTTATATATTTAGGCAGAAAATCTGACCTGCCATAGTTTTCAAAACAGCATAATTTCACTCTTCTCAATGATGAATCTGTTGTATTACACAACCTTTGAGTAATTAACTTTATCAAAGACATGTACTTTAAAAATGTTTTAGAGATCCTACTAGTCTTTGAAAACATCCTTGTTCCTTGTTTCAGTTCCAGTTTTATGTATATTTTATGCCTTGCACCTGATTATTCCAACGTCTGATCGATGGCCTAGGGAATCTAATGCTGGTATTCATTGTTTTTGCTGATTGTCTCCCCCTGTAGCTGATTTCTTCATTATTGTGTAAATTTAGATCATGAGCTCATGTTTAGCTAAACATCTGACTTTGTAAGAGGCTTAGGTGTGAACACTCGTAAGCTTCATCCGAAAGTCCGCAAAGATTTATTTGTGTCCCTCCAATGAGTTGCCCGCGAGGACCCCGTTTTCTACAAGTGTTGGTCCAATACTCCCTCTAGAGGCACGGCCTCAGACATGGCTGCTTTGCACCCCACGACCCAGGGCAGTGGCAGTGGGCGGCCTGTGGCCCGGGCAGGAGTCTCTCTGCGTGTGTCCCAGGGACCCATCTGCCTGCGAACTTCGGTCACCTGGCATGAAGCTACGATGCCCAGACCTATGGTTAACTGTGCAGCGAGGTGTACTGCGAGGACAGGTTCCACATGCACTTCAAGTAAGAGGGCGGCCTGAGCGGAAAGGTGAAAGTATGGGCAGCTGTGCAGACAAAGAAGGAGCCCTTCGTCCTGAGCCTAAATGCTTGTGACAACCCACTGGGCCTGTCGGGCTCTGAGGGCCCTGCACTGGGACCCCTGCTCCCCTGCCCTTTGTTCAGTCACAGCAGAGATGGCCACACCCACTCCCTCTGTGAGGGCAGTGTTCCAACTTCCCTCAGCCGTGCCTCCTCTCCGCAGGTTACCATGGACTACAGATGCTGCATTCTGAGTCCGGGGCATTCCGAGAATTCCAAGGGCAGACATGATGACCTTAAATGATTTCCTCTTGGGTCAGTTTTGGTAAACTTTAGGAGCTAGGAAATGGTCCACTTTACACAAATGTTCAAATTTACTGGCATTTCATATATTCTCTGCTATAACATAGTCCTGATTCTCTCTGTATATTCTTTTTTATGTTTTGGTTTTCCTTGATCAAAGTGTGTCTTTTAAATCTTGTCAAAGAATATTCTTTGGACTTACTACATCCCCTGAATTTTATACGTTTTCTATTGTATTAAGTTCTCCTCATATCTTTATTTATCTTTTTTCTATGTTCTCAGGTTTCATTGTTATGATATTCTGATGTCAATTAAAACACTTGGTTATTCATTTTAATAAATCTTTTTACTTATAAAGATTTGGAGTTTTAAAGATTCCAGCTTTCTTGTAAGTTTCTCAGAGTCAGGTCCTCTACATTGTTGCTGGCCTAAAGCTTAGTTCACCCTATAGCAATGTATATATTGACCTATTTTCCCCTCGACTTTCTGTGATGCCCTACATCTCACCATTCTTGGCAGACAAGCAATTTGAAATACCCTTATTTCACAGCAAATAAGTCTCTGAAATAATGTGTATTTTTTAGAGAAATCTTCTTATATATTTAGGCAGAAATTCTGACCTGCCATAGTTTTCAAAACTGCATAATTTCACTCTTCTCAAAGATTAATCTGTTGTATTACACAACCTTTGAGTATTTATCTTTATCAATGACCTGTACTTTAAAAAAGTTTTAGAGATCCTACCAGTCTTTGAAAACATCCTTGTTCCTTGTTTCAGTTCCAGTTTTATGTATATTTTCTGCCCTGCACCTGATTATTCCAACATCTGATGGATGGCCTTGGGAATCTAATTATTGTATTGATTGTTTTTGCTGATTGTCTCCCTTGTAGCTCATTTATTCATTATTGTGTAATTTTAGATCATGAGCTCATGTTTAGCTAAACAGCTGACCTTGTAAGAGGCTTAGGTGTGAACGCTCGTAAGCTTCATCAGAAAGTCGGCAAAGATTTATTTGTGTCGCTCCAAAGAGTGGCCCGCGAGGACTCCGTTTTCTATAACTGTTGGTCCAATACTCCCCCTAGAGGCAGGGACTCACACAGGGGCGCTTTGCGGCCCCCGATCTGGGGCAGGGGCAGTGGGCGTCCCGTGGCCCGGGCAGGAATCTCTCAGCATGGGTGCCAGGGACCCAACTGCCGGTGATCTTCGGTCCCCTGGCAGGAAGCTACGATGCCCAGACCTATGGTTAGCTGTGCAGCGAGGTGTACAGCGTGGACAGGTTCCAAACACACTACAATATGAGGGCGGGCTGAGTGGAAAGGTGAGAGTTTGGGCTGCTGTGCAGACAAAGAAGGCACCCTTTGGCCAGGGCCTAAATGCTTGTGACACCCCACTGGGCCTGCCAGGCTCTGAGGGCCCTGCCCTGCACGCCCTGCTCCCCTACCCTTTGTTCAGTCACAGCAGAGATGGCCACACCCTCTCCCTCAGTGAGGGCAGTGTTCCAACCTCCCTCAGGCCCGCCCCCTCTCCACAGTTTACCGTGGACTATAGATGCTGCATTCTGAGGCAAGGGTGTTCCGAGAATGACAAGGGCAGACATGATGAACTTAAATGATTTGCTCTTGTGTCAATTTTGGTAAACTTTAGGAGCTAGGAAATGGTCCACTTTACAGAAATGTTCAAATTTACTGGCATTTCAGATATTCTCTGTTATAACATTGTCCTGATTCTCTCTGTATATTCTTTACTTATGTTTTTGTTTTCCTTAATCAAAGTGTGTCTTTTAAATCTTTTCAAAGAATATTCTTTGGACTTACTACATCACCTGAATTTTATACGTTTTCTGTTGTATTAAGTTCTGCTCATATCTTTATTTATCTTTTTTCTATGTTCTCAGTGTTTATTGTTTTGTTCTTCTGATGTCAAATAAAACACTTGGTTATTCATTTTAATAAATTTTTTACTTATAATGATTTGAACTTTTGAAGATTCCAGCTTACTTGTAAGTTTCTAAGGGTCAGGTCCTCTACACTGTTTCTGGCCTAAGGCTTCGTTCACCATATAGCAATGCATATATTGACCAAATTTCCCCTCGACTTTCTGTGATTCCATACATCCCACCTCTCTTTGCAGACAAGCCATTTGAAATAACCTTAACTTATTTCACAGCCAATAAGTCTTTGAAATAATGTGTATTTTTTTGTGAAATCTTCTTATATAATTAGGCAGAAAATCTGACCTGCCATAGTTTTTAAAACAGCATAATTTCATTCTTCTCAATGATGAATCTGTTGTATTACACAACCTTTGAGTATTTAGCATTGTCAATGACATGTACTTTAAAAATGTTTTAGAGATCCTACAAGTCTTTGAAAACATCCTTGTTCCTTGTTTCAGTTCCAGTTTTATGTATATTTTCTGCCTTGCACCTGATTATTCCAACATGTGATGGATGGCCTAGGGAATCTAATTCTGGTATTGATTTTTTTGCTAATTGTCTCCCCCTTGTAGCTGATTTCTTCATTATTGTGTAAATTTAGATCATGATCTCATGTTTAGCTAAACAGTTGACATTGTAATAGGCTTAGGTGTGAACTCTCGTAAGCTTCATCAGAAAGTCGGCAAACATTTATTTGTGTCCCGCCAATGAGTTGCCCGCGAGGACCACGTTTTCTACAAGTGTTGGTCCAATACTTCCTCTAGAGGCAGGGACTCAGACAGGGATGCTTTGCGGCCCCCGATCTGGGGCTTTGGCAGTGGGCAGCCTGTGGCCCGGGCAGGAGCCTCTCCGCGTGTGTCCCAGGGACCCATCTGCCTGAGAACTTCGGTCACCTGGCAGGAAGCTACGATGCCCAGACCTATGGTTAGCTCTGCAGCGAGGTGTATTGCACGGACAGGTTTCACACACACTTCAAGTAAGAGGGCGGCCTGAGTGGAAAGGTTATAGTTTGGACAGCTGTGAAGACACAGAAGGCGCACTTTGGCCTGGGCCTAAATGCTTGTGACACACGACTGGGCCTGCCGGGCTCTGAGGGCCATGCCGTTGGCCCCCTTCTCGCCTGCCCTTTGTTAAGTCACAGCAGAGATGGCCCCACCCACTCCCTCAGTGAGGGCAGTGTTCCAAACACCCTCAGCCCCGCCCCCTCTCCGCAGGTTACCATGGACTACAGATGCTGCATTCTGAGTCCAGGGCATTCCGAGAAGGCCAAGGGCAGACAGGATGACCTTAAATGATTTCCTCTTGTGTCAATGTTGGTAAACTTTAGGACCTAGGAAATGGTCCACTTTACAGAAATATTCAAATTTACTGGCATTTCATATATTCTCTGCTATAACTTTGTCCTGATTCTTTCTGTATATTCTTTACTTATGTTTTGGTTTTCCTTAATCAAAGTGTGTCTTTTAAATCTTGTCAAAGAATATTCTTTGGACTTACTACCTCACCTGAATTTTATACGTTTTCTGTTGTATTAAGTTCTGCTCATATCTTTATTTATCTTTTTTCTATGTTCTCAGGGTTTATTGTTTTGATCTTCTGATGTCAATTAAAACACTTGTTTATTCATTTTAATAAATCTTTTTACTTATAAAGATTTGAACTTTTAAAGATTCCAGCTTACTTGTAAGTTTCTAAGGGTCATGTTCTCTACATTGTGGCTGGCCTAAGGCTTAGTTCAAAATATAGCAAAGTATATATTGACCTATTTTCCCCTCGACTTTCTGTGATTTCCTATATCTCACCTTTCTTTGCGGACAAGCCATTTGAAATACTCTTAACTTATTTCACAGCCAATAAGTCTTTGAAATAATGTGTATTTTTTAGAGAAATATTCTTATATATTTAGGCAGAAAATCTGACCTGCCATAGTTTTCAAAACAGCATAATTTCACTCTTCTCAATGATGAATCTGTTGTATTACACAACCTTTGAGTAATTAGCTTTATCAATGACATGTACTTTAAAAATGTTTTAGAGACACTACCAGTCTTTGAAAACATCCTTGTTCCTTGTTTCAGTTCCAGTTTTATGTATATTTTCTGCCTTGCACCTGATTATTCCAACATCTGATGGATGGCCTTGGCAATCTAATTCTGGTATTGATTGTTTGTGCTGATTGTCTCCCCCTTGTAGCTGATTTCTTCATTATTGTGTAAATTTAGATCATATGCTCATGTTTAGGTAAACAGCTGACCTTGTAAGAGGCTAAGGTGTGAACGCTCGTAAGCTTCATCAGAAAGACGGCAAAGATATATTTGTGTCGCTCCAATGAGTGGCCCGCGAGGACTCCGTTTTCTATTACTGTTGGTCCAATACTACCTCTTGAGGCAGGGACTCAGACAGGGCTGCTCTGCGGGCCCGATCTGGGGCATGGGCAGTGGGCGTCCTGTGGCCCAGGCAGGATCCTCTCCGCGTGGATGCCAGGGACCCAAATGCCTGCGATCTTCGGTCCTCTGGCAGGAACCTACGATGCCCAGACCTATGGTTAACTGTGCAGCGAGGTGTACTGCACAAAGAGGTTCCAAACACACTTCAAGTATGAGGGCGGTCTGAGTGGAAAGGTGAGAGTTTGGGCAGCTGTGCAGACAAAGAAGGCGCCCTTTGGCCAGGGCCTTAATGCTTGTGACACCCCACTGGGCCTGCCGGGCTCTGGGAGCACTGACCTGGACGCACTGCTCCCCTGCCCTTTGTTCAGTCACAGTAGAGATGGCCACACCTTCTCCCTCAGTGAGGGCAGTGTTCCAACCTACCTCAGCCCCGCCCCCTCTCCGCAGTTTACCTTGGACTATACATGCTGCATTCTGAGGCCAGTGCGTTCCGAGAATGCCAAGGGCAGACATGATGACCTTAAATGATTTCCTCTTGTGTCAGTTTTGGTAAACTTTAGGAGCTAGGAAATGGTCCACATTACAGAAATGTTCAAATTTACTGGCATTTCAGATATACTCTGTTATGACACAGCCCTGATTCTCTCTGTATATTCTTTACTTATGTTTTGGATTACCTTACTCAAAGTCTGTCTTTTAAATCTTTTCAAAAATATTCTTTGGACTTACTACATCACCTGAATTTTATAGGTTTTCTGTTGTATTAAGTTCTGCTCATATCTCTATTTATCTTTTTTCTATGTTCTCAGGGTTTATTGTTTTGATCTTCTGATGTCAGTTAAAACTTTTGGTTATTCATTTTAATAAATCTTTTTCCTTATAAAGTTTTGAACTTTTGAAGATTCCAGCTTACTTGTAAGTTTCTAAGGGTCAGGTCCTCTACATTGTGGCTGGCCTAAGGCTTAGTTCACCCTATAGCAATGTATATATTGACCTATATTCCCCTCGACTTTCTGTGATTTTCTACATCTCACCTTTCTTGGCAGACAAGCCTTTTGAAATACCCTTATTTCACAGCCCATAAGACTTTGAAATAATGTGTATTTTTAAGCGAAATCTTCTTATATAATTAGGCAGAAATTCTGACCTGCCATAGTTTTCAAAACTGCATAATTTCACTCTTCTCAAAGATTAATCTGTTGTATTACACAACCTTTGAGTATTTATCTTTATCAATGACATGTACTTTAAAAATGTTTTAAAGATCCTACCAGTCTTTGAAAACATCCTTGTTCCTTGTTTCAGTTCCAGTTTTATGTATATTTTCTGCCTTGAACCTGATTATTCCAACATCTGATGGTTGGCCTTGGGAATCTAATTCTGGTATTGATTGTTTTTGCTGATTATCTCCCCTTGTACCTGATTTCTTCATTATTGTGTAAATTTAGATCATGAGCTCATGTTTAGCTAAACAGCTGACCTTGTAAGAGGCTTAGGTGTGAACGCTCGTAAGCTTCAGCAGAAAGTCGGCAAAGATTTATTTGTGTCGCTCCAATGAGTGGCCCCCGCGGACTCCGTTTTCTATTACTGTTGGTCCAATACTCCCTCTTGAGGCAGGGACTCAGACAGGGCTGCTCTGCGGCCCCGATCTGGGGCATGGGCAGTGGGCGGTCTGTGGCCCTGGCAGGATTCTCTCAGCGTGGGTGCCAGGGACCCAACTGCCTGTGATCTTCGGTCCTCTGGCAGGAAGCTACGATGCCCAGACCTATGGTTAACTGTGCAGCGAGGTGTACTGCGTGGACAGCTTCCAAACACACTACAAGTATGAGGGCGGGCTGAGTCGAAAGGAGAGAGTTTGGGCAGCTATGCAGACAAAGAAGGCGCCCTTTGGCCAGGGCCTAAATGCTTGTGACACCCCACTGGGCTTGCCGGGCTCTGGGGGCCCCGACCTGGACGCACTGCTCCCCTGCCCTTTGTTCAGTCACAGCAGAGATGGCCACACCCTCTCCCTCAGTTAGGGCAGTGCTCCAACCACCCTCAGCCCCGCCCCCTCTCTGCAGTTTACCGTGGACTATACATGCTGCGTTCTGAGGCCAGGGCGTTCCGAGAATGCCAAGGGCAGACATGATGAACTTAAATGATTTGCTCTTGTGTCAATTTTGGTAAACTTTAGGAGCTAGGAAATGGTCCACTTTACAGAAATGTTCAAATTTACTGGCATTTCAGATATTCTATGTTATAACATTGTCCTGAATCTCTCTGTATATTCTTTACTTATGTTTTTGTTTTCCTTAATCAAAGTGTGTCTTTTAAATCTTTTCAAAAATATTCTTTGGACTTACTACATCACCTGAATTTTATACGTTTTCTGTTGTATTAAGTTCTGCTCATATCTTTATTTATCTTTTTTCTAAGTTTTCAGGGTTTATTGTTTTGTTCTTCTGATGTCAATTAAAACACTTGGTTATTCATTTTAATAAATCTTTTTCCTTATAAAGATTTGAACTTTTAAAGGTTCCAGCTTACTTGTAAGATTCTAAGGCTCAGGTCCTGTACATTTTTGCTGGCCTAAGGGTTTGTTCAACATATAGCCATGTATACATTGACCTATTTTCCCCTCGACTTTCTGTGATTCCGTACATCTCACCTTTCTTTGCAGACAAGCCATTTGAAATAACCTTAACTTATTTCACAGCCAATAAGTCTTTGAAATAATGTGTATTTTTTAGAGAAATCTTCTTATATATTTAGGCAGAAAATCTGACCTGCCATAGTTTTCAAAACAGCGTAATTTCACTCTTCTCAATGATGAATCTGTTGTATTACACAACCTTTGAGTAATTAACTTTATCAAAGACATGTACTTTAAAAATGTTTTAGAGATCCTACTAGTCTTTGAAAACATCCTTGTTCCTTGTTTCAGTTTCAGTTTTATGTATATTTTCTGCCTTGCACCTAATTATTCCAACGTCTGATCGATGGCCTAGGGAATCTAATTCTGGTATTCATTGTTTTTGCTGATTGTCTCCCCCTGTAGCTGATTTCTTCATTATTGTGTAAATTTAAATCATGAGCTCATGTTTAGCTAAACATCTGACTTTGTAAGAGGCTTAGGTGTGAACACTCGTAAGCTTCATCAGAAAGTCCGCAAAGATTTATTTGTGTCCCTCCAATGAGTTGCCCGCGAGGACCCCGTTTTCTACAAGTGTTGGTCCACTACTCCCTCTAGAGGCACGGCCTCAGACAGGGCTGCTTTGCACCCCACGACCCAGGGCAGTGGCAGTGGGCGGCCTGTGGCCCGGGCAGGAGTCTCTCTGCGTGTGTCCCAGGGACCCATCTGCCTGCGAACTTCGGTCACCTGGCATGAAGCTATGATGCCCAGACCTATGGTTAGCTGTGCAGCGAGGTGTACTGCGCGGACAGGTTCCACATGCACTTCAATTAAGAGGGCGGCCTGAGTGGAAAGGTGAGAGTTTGGGCATCTGTGCAGACAAAGAAAGCGCCCTTTGTCCTGGGCCTAAATGCTTGTGACACCCCACTGGGCCAGCCGGGCTCTGAGGGCCCTGCACTGTGCCCACTGCTCCCTTGCCTTTGTTCAGTCACAGCAGAGATGGTCACACCCACTCCCTCTGTGAGGGCAGTGTTCCAACCTCCCTCAGCCCCACCCCTCTCCGCAGGTTACCATGGACTACAGATGCTGCATTCTGAGTCCAGGGCATTCCGAGAATGCCAAGGGCAGACATGATGACCTTAAATGATTTCCTCTTGTGTCAGTTTTGGTATACTTTAGGAGTTAGGAAATGGTCAACTTTACACAAATGTTCAAATTTACTGGCATTTCGTATATTCTCTGCTATAACATTGTCCTGATTCTTTCTTTATATTCTTTACTTATTTTTTGGTTTTCCTTAATCAAAGTGTGTCTTTTAAATCTTTTCAAAGAATATTCTTTGGACTTACTAAATCACTTGAATTTTATACCTTTTCTGTTGTATTAAGTTCTGCTCATATCTTTATTTATCTTTTTTCTATGTTCTCAGGGTTTATTGTTTTGATTTTCTGATGTCAATTGAAATACTTGGTTATTCATTTTAATAAATCTTTTTACTTATAAAGATTTGAACTTTTAAATATTCCAGCTTGCTTGTAAGTTTCTAAGGGTCCATTCCTCTACACTGTTGCCGGCCTAAGGCTTAGTTCACCATACAGCAATGTATATATTGACATATTTTCCCCTCGACTTTCTGTGAATCCCTACATCTCACCTTTCTTTGCACACAAGCCATTTGAAATACCCTTAACTTATTTCACAGCCAATATGTCTTTGAAGTAATGTGTATATTTAGAGAAATCTTCTTATATAATTAGGCAGAAAATCTCACCTGCCATAGTTTTCAAAACAGCATAATTCCACTCTTCTCAACGATGAATCTGTTGTATTACACAACCTTTGAGTATTTAGCTTTATCAATGTTATGTACTTTAAAAATGTTTGAGAGATCATACCAGTCTTTGAAAACATCCTTGTTCCTTGTTTCAGTTCCAGTTTTATGTATATTTTCTGCCTTGCACCTGATTATTCCAACATCTTATGGACGGCCTAGGGAATCTTATTCTGATATGGATTGTTT
Source organism: Mesoplodon bidens (assembly GCF_964165515.1). Taxonomy (NCBI): domain Eukaryota; kingdom Metazoa; phylum Chordata; class Mammalia; order Artiodactyla; family Ziphiidae; genus Mesoplodon; species Mesoplodon bidens. Next base: position 182,701 of record NW_027671293.1, on the reverse strand, counting down.
TTGCTGATTATCTCCCCTTGTAGCTCATTTCTTCCTTATTGTGTAAACTTGGATCATGAGCACATGATTAGCTAAACAGCTGACCTTGTAAGAGGCTTAGGTGTGAACGCTCGTAAGCTTCAACAGAAAGTCAGCAAAGATTTATTTGTGTCTCCCTGATGAGTTGCCCGCGAGGACCACGTTTTCTACAAGTGTTGGTCCAACACTCCCTCTAGACGCAGGGGACTCAGACAGGGCTGTTTGCAGCCCCCGATTTGGGGCAGTGGCAGAGGGCGGCCTGTGGCCCGGGCAGGAGCCTCTCCACGTGTGTCCCAGGGACACATCTGCCTGCTAACTTCGGTCACCTGGCACAAGTTACGAAGCCCAGACCTATGGTTACTGTGCAGCGAGGTGTACTGCGCGGACAGGTTCCACACACACTTCAAGTAAGTGGGCGGCCTGAGTGGCAAGGAGAGAGACTGGGCAGCTGTGAGAACAATGAAGGCACAATTTGGCCTGGGCCTAAATGCTTGTGACACCCCCTGGGCCTGCCTGGATCTGAGGGCCATGCCCTGGGCCCCCTGCTCCCTTGCCCTTTGTTCAGTCACAGCAGAGATGGCCACACCCACTCCCTCAGTGAGGGCCGTGTTCCAAACTCCCTCAGCCCCGCCCCCTGTCCGCAGGTTACCATGGACTATAGATGCTGCATTCTGAGGCCAGGGTGTTCCGAGAATGCCAAGGGCAGACATGACGACATTAAATGACTTCCTCTAGTGTCAGTTTTGGTAAACTTTAGGAGCAAGAAATGGTCCACTTTCCAAAAATGTTCAAATTTACTGGCATTTCATATATTCTCTGCTATAACATTGTCCTGATTCTTTCTGTATATTCTTTACTTATGTTTTTGTTTTCCTTAATCAAGTGTGTCTTTTAAATCTTTTCAAAGAATATTCTTTCGACTTACTAAATCACTTCAATTTTATACGTTTTCTTTTGTATTAAGTTCTGCTCATATCTTTATCTTTTTTCTATGTTCTCAGAGTTTATTGTTTTGATCTTCTGATGTCAATTAAAACACTTGGTTATTCATTTTAATAAATCTATTTACTTATAAAGATTTGTAGTTTTCAAGATTCGAACTTACTTGTAAGTTTTTAAGGGTCAGGTCCTCTACTTTGTTGCTCGCCTAACGCTTAGTTCAACATATAGCAATGTATATATTGACCTATTTTCCCCACGAGTTTCTGTGATCCTCTACATCTCACCTTTCTTTGAAGACAAGCCATTCGAAATACCCTTAACTTATTTCACAGCCAATAAGTCTTTGATATAATGTGTAATTTTTAAGCGAAATCTTCTTATATAATTAGGCAGAAAATCTGACCTGCCCTAGTTTTCAAAACAGCATAATTTCACTCTTCTCAATGATGAATCTGTTGTATTACACAACCTTTGAGTATTTAGCTTTATCAAGGACATGTACTTTAAAAATGTTTTAGAGATCCTTCCAGTCTTTGAAAACATCCTTGTTCCTTGTTTCAGTTCCAGTTTTATGTATATTTTCTGCCTTGCACCTGATTATTCCAACGTCTGCTCCATGGTCTAGGGAATCTTATTCTGGTATTGATTGTTTTTGCTGATTTTCTCCCCCTGTAGCTGATTTCTTCATTATTGTGTAAATTTAGATCATGAGCCCATGTTTAGCTAAACAGCTGACCTTGTAAGAAGGCTTAGGTGTGAACACTCGTAGGCTTCATCAGAAAGTCTGCAAAGACTTATTTGTGTCCCCTCAATGAGTTGCCCGCGAGAAACCCGTTTTCCACAAGTGTTGGTCCAATACTCTCTCTAGAGTCACGAACTCAGACTGGGCTGCTTTGTGCCCCACGATCTGCGGCAGTGGCAGTTGGCGGCCTGTGGCCAGGTCAGGAGCCTCTCCGCGTGTGTCCCAGGGACACATCTGCCTGAGAACTTCGCTCACCTGACAGGAAGCTACGATGCCCATACCTATGGTTAGCTGTACAGCGAGCTGTACTGCGCGGACAGGTTCCACACGCACTTCAAGTAAGAGGGCGTCCTGAGTGGAAAGGTGAATGTTTGGGCAGCTGTGCAGACAAAGAAGGCGTCCTTTGTCCTGGGCCTAAATGCCTGTGACTACCCACTGGCCATGCCGGTCTCTGAGGGCCCTGCCCTGGGCCCCATGTTACCCTGCCCTTTGTTCAGTCACAGCAGAATTGGCCACACCCACTCCATCTGTGAAGGCCGTGTTCCAAACTGCCTCAGCCCCGCCCCCATTCCACAGGTTACCATGGACTACAGATGCTGCATTCTGAGTCCAGGGCATTCCGAGAATGCCAAGAGCAGACTTGATGACCATAAATGATTTCCTCTTGTGTAAGTTTTGGTAAACTTTAGGAGCTAGGAAATGTTCCACCTTACACAAATGTTCAAATTTACTGGCATTTCATATATTCTCTGCTATAACATTGTCCTGATTCTTTCTGTATATTCTTTACTTATGTTTTGGTTTTCCTTAATCAAAGTGGGTCTTTTAAATCTTGTCAAAGAATATTCTTTGGACTTACTACATCCCCTGAATTTTATACGTTTTCTGTTGTATTAAGTTCTCCTCATATCTTTATTTATCTTTTTTCTATGTTCTCAGGGTTTATTGTTTTGTTCTCCTGATGTCAATTAAAACACTTGGTTATTCATTTTAATAAATCTTTTTACATATACAGATTTGAACTTTTAATGATTCCAGCTTACATGTAAGTTTCTAAGGGTCAGGTCCTCTACATTGTGGCTGTCCTAAGGCTTAGTTCACCATATAGCAATGTATATATTGACCTATTTTCCCCTCGACTTTCTGTGATTCCCTACTTCTCACCTTTCTTTGCAGACAAGCCATTTGAAATACCCTTAACTTATTTCACAGCCAATAAGTCTTTGAAATAATGTGTATTTTTTAGAGAAATCTTCTTATATAATTAGCCAGAAAATCTGACCTGCCATAGTTTTCAAAACAGCATAATTTCACACTTCTCAATGATATATCTCTTCTATTACACAACAATTGAGTATTTAGCTTTATCAATGACATGTACTTTAAAAATATTTTAGAGATCCTACCAGTCTTTGAAAACCTCCTTGTTCCTTGTTTCAGTTCCAGTTTTCTGTATACTTTCTGCCTTGCACCTGATTATTCCAACATCTGATGGATGGCCTAGGGAATCTACTTCTGGTATTGATTGTTTTTGCTGATTGTCTCCCCCTGTAGCTGATTTCTTCATTACTGTGTAAATTTAGATCATGAGCTCATGTTTAGCTAAACAGCTGACCTTGTAAGAGGCTTAGGTGTGAACACTCGTAAGCTTCATCAGAAAGTCCGCAAAGATTTATTTGAGTCCCTCCAATGAGTTGTCCGCGAGAAACCCGTTTTTTACAAGGGTTGGTCCAATACTCCCTCTAGAGAAACGGCCTCAGACAGGGCTGCTTTGTGCCCCTTGATCTGGGGCAGTGGCAGTGGTCGGTCTCTGGCCTGGTCAGGAACCTCTCCGCGTGTGTCCCAGGGACCCAGCTGCGTGCGCACTTCTGTCACCTGGCTGGAAGCTACAATGCCCAGACCTATGGTTAGCTGTGCAGCGAGGTGTACTGCGCGTACAGGTTCCACATGCACTTCAAGTATGAGGGCGGCCTGAGTGGAAAGGTGAATGTATGGGCAGCTGTGCAGACAAAGAAGGAGCCTTTGTCCTGGGCCTAAATGCTTGTGAAACACCACTGGGCCTGCCGGGCTCTGAGGGCCCGGCTCTGGGCCCCCTGCTCCCCTGCCCTTTGTTCAGTCACAGGAGAATTGGCCACACCCACTCCCTCTGTGAGGGCAGTGTTCCAACCTCCCTCAGCCCCGCCCCCTCTCCACAGTTTACCATGGGCTACAGATGCTGCATTCTGAGTCCAGGGCGTTCCGAGAATGCAAAGGGCAGACATGATGACCTTAAATGATTTCCTCTTGGGTCAGTTTTGGTAAACTTTGGGAGCTAGGAAATGGTCCAATTTACAGAAATGTTCAAATTTACTTGCATTTCCAATATTCTCTGCTATAACATTGTCCTGATTCTGTCTGTATATTCTTTACTTATGTTTTGGTTTTCCTTAATCAAAGTGTGTCTTTTAAATCTTGTCAAAAAATATTCTTTGGACTTACTACATCCCCTGAATTTGATACGTTTTCTATTGTATTAAGTTCTCCTCATATCTTTATTTATCTTTTTTCTATGTTCTCAGGGTTTATTGTTTTGATATTCTGATGTCAATTAAAACACTTGGTTATTCATTTTAATAAATCTTTTTCTTATAAAGATTTGAACTTTTCAATATTCCAGCTTACTTGTAAGTTTCTATGGGTCAGGTCCTCTACATTGTTGCTGGCCTAAGGCTTAGTTCCCCATATAGCAATGTATATATTGACCTATTTTCCCCTCGACTCTCTGTGATTCCCTACATCTCACCTTTCTTTCCAGACAAGCCATTTGAAATACCCTTAACTTATTTCAGAGCCACTAAGTCTCTGAAATAATGTGTATTTTTTAGAGAAATCTTCTTATATAATTAGGCAGAAAATCTGACCTGCCATAGTTTTCAAAACAGCATAATTTCACTCTTCTCAATGATGAATCTGTTGTATGACACAACCTGTGAGTATTTAGCTTTATCAATGACATGTACTTTAAAAATGTTTTAGAGATCCTACCAGTCTTTGAAAACATCCTTGTTCCTTGTTTCAGTTCCAGTTTTCTGTATACTTTCGGCCTTGCACCTGATTATTCCAACATCTGATGGATGGCCTAGGGAATCTAATTCTGGTATTGATTGTTTTTGCTGCTTGTCTCCCCTTGTAGCTGATTTCTTCATTATTGTGTAAATTTAGATCATGAGCTCATGTTTACCTAAACAGCTGAACCTGTAAGAGGCTTAGGTGTGAACGCTCGTAAGCTTCAGCAGAAAGTCCACAAAGATTTTTTGTGTCCCTCCAATGAGTTACCCACGCAGACCCCGTTTTCTACAAGTGTTGGTCCACTACTCCCTCTAGTGGCTGGGACTCATACAGGACTGCTTTGCTTCCCCCGATCCGGGGTAGTGGCTTTGGGCGGCCTGTGGCCTGGACAGGAGGCTCCCCGCGTGTGTCCCACGACAGATCTTCCTGCGAACTTCGGTCACCTGGCAGGAAGCTATGATGCCCAGACCTATGGTTAGCTTTGCAGCGAGGTGTACTGCGCGGAACGGTTCCACACACACTTCAAGTAAGACGGCGGCCTGAGTGGAAAGGTGAGAGTTTGGGCAGCTGTGCAGACAAAGAAGGCACACTTTGGCCTGGGCCTAAATGCTGACACACGACTGGGCCTGCCGGGCTCTGAGGGCCCTGCCGTTGGACACCTTCTCCCCTGCCCTTTGTTAAGTCACAGCAGAGATAACCCCACCCACTCCCTCAGTGAGGGCAGTGTTCCCACCTCCCTCATTCCCGCCCCCAATCCGCAGGTTACCATGGACTACAGATGCTGCATTCTGAGGCCAGGGCGTTCTGAGAATGCCAAGGGCAGACATGATGACCTTAAATGATTTCCTCTTGGGTCAGTTTTGGTAAACTTTAGGAGCTAGGAAATGGTCCACTTTACACAAATGTTCAAATTTACTGGCATTTCATATATTCTCTGCTGTAACATTGTCATGATTCTTTCTGTATATTCTTTACTTATGTTTTTGTTTTCCTTAATCAAAGTGTGTCTTTTAAATCTTGTCAAAGAATATTCTTTGGACTTACTACCTCACTTGAATTTTATACGTTTTCTGTGGTACTAAGTTCTGCTCATATCTTTATTTATCTTTTTTCTATGTTCTCAGGGTTTATTGTTTTGATCTTCTGATGTCAATTAAAACACTTGGTTATTCATTTTACTAAATATTTTACTTATAAAGATTTGAACTTTTAAAGACTCCAGCTTACTTGTAAGTTTCTAAGGGTCAGGTTCTCTACATTTTGGCTGGCCTAACGCTCAGTTCACAATATAGCAAAGTATATATTGACCTATTTTCCCCTCGACTTTCTGTGATTCCCTACATCTCACCTTTCTTTGCAGACAAGCCATTTGAAATACCCTTAACTTATTTCACAGCCAATAAGTCTTTGAAATAATGTGTATTTTTTAGAGAAATCTTCTTATATATTTAGGCAGAAAATCTGACCTGCCATAGTTTTCAAAACAGCATAATTTCACTCTTCTCAATGATGAATCTGTTGTATTACACAACCTTTGAGTAATTAACTTTATCAAAGACATGTACTTTAAAAATGTTTTAGAGATCCTACTAGTCTTTGAAAACATCCTTGTTCCTTGTTTCAGTTCCAGTTCTATGTATATTTTCTGCCTTGCACCTGATTATTCCAACGTCTGATCGATGGCCTAGGGAATCTAATGCTGGTATTCATTGTTTTTGCTGATTGTCTCCCCCTGTAGCTGATTTCTTCATTATTGTGTAAATTTAGATCATGAGCTCATGTTTAGCTAAACATCTGACTTTGTAAGAGGCTTAGGTGTGAACACTCGTAAGCTTCATCCGAAAGTCCGCAAAGATTTATTTGTGTCCCTCCAATGAGTTGCCCGCGAGGACCCCGTTTTCTACAAGTGTTGGTCCAATACTCCCTCTAGAGGCACGGCCTCAGACATGGCTGCTTTGCACCCCACGACCCAGGGCAGTGGCAGTGGGCGGCCTGTGGCCCGGGCAGGAGTCTCTCTGCGTGTGTCCCAGGGACCCATCTGCCTGCGAACTTCGGTCACCTGGCATGAAGCTACGATGCCCAGACCTATGGTTAACTGTGCAGCGAGGTGTACTGCGAGGACAGGTTCCACATGCACTTCAAGTAAGAGGGCGGCCTGAGCGGAAAGGTGAAAGTATGGGCAGCTGTGCAGACAAAGAAGGAGCCCTTCGTCCTGAGCCTAAATGCTTGTGACAACCCACTGGGCCTGTCGGGCTCTGAGGGCCCTGCACTGGGACCCCTGCTCCCCTGCCCTTTGTTCAGTCACAGCAGAGATGGCCACACCCACTCCCTCTGTGAGGGCAGTGTTCCAACTTCCCTCAGCCGTGCCTCCTCTCCGCAGGTTACCATGGACTACAGATGCTGCATTCTGAGTCCGGGGCATTCCGAGAATTCCAAGGGCAGACATGATGACCTTAAATGATTTCCTCTTGGGTCAGTTTTGGTAAACTTTAGGAGCTAGGAAATGGTCCACTTTACACAAATGTTCAAATTTACTGGCATTTCATATATTCTCTGCTATAACATAGTCCTGATTCTCTCTGTATATTCTTTACTTATGTTTTGGTTTTCCTTGATCAAAGTGTGTCTTTTAAATCTTTTCAAAGAATATTCTTTGGACTTACTACATCCCCTGAATTTTATACGTTTTCTATTGTATTAAGTTCTCCTCATATCTTTATTTATCTTTTTTCTATGTTCTCAGGTTTCATTGTTATGATATTCTAATGTCAATTAAAACACTTGGTTATTCATTTTAATAAATCGTTTTACTTATAAAGATTTGGAGTTTTAAAGATTCCAGCTTTCTTGTAAGTTTCTAAGAGTCAGGTCCTCTACATTGTTGCTGGCCTAAAGCTTAGTTCACCCTATAGCAATGTATATATTGACCTATTTTCCCCTCGACTTTCTGTGATGCCCTACATCTCACCATTCTTGGCAGACAAGCAATTTGAAATACCCTTATTTCACAGCAAATAAGTCTCTGAAATAATGTGTATTTTTTAGAGAAATCTTCTTATATATTTAGGCAGAAATTCTGACCTGCCATAGTTTTCAAAACTGCATAATTTCACTCTTCTCAAAGATTAATCTGTTGTATTACACAACCTTTGAGTATTTATCTTTATCAATGACATGTACTTTAAAAAACTTTTAGAGATCCTACCAGTCTTTGAAAACATCCTTGTTCCTTGTTTCAGTTCCAGTTTTATGTATATTTTCTGCCCTGCACCTGATTATTCCAACATCTGATGGATGGCCTTGGGAATCTAATTCTTGTATTGATTGTTTTTGCTGATTGTCTCCCTTGTAGCTCATTTATTCATTATTGTGTAAATTTAGATCATGAGCTCATGTTTAGCTAAACAGCTGACCTTGTAAGAGGCTTAGGTGTGAACGCTCGTAAGCTTCATCAGAAAGTCGGCAAAGATTTATTTGTGTCGCTCCAAAGAGTGGCCCGCGAGGACTCCGTTTTCTATAACTGTTGGTCCAATACTCCCCCTAGAGGCAGGGACTCACACAGGGGCGCTTTGCGGCCCCCGATCTGGGGCAGGGGCAGTGGGCGTCCCGTGGCCCGGGCAAGAATCTCTCAGCATGGGTGCCAGGGACCCAACTGCCGGCGATCTTCGGTCCCCTGGCAGGAAGCTACGATGCCCAGACCTATGGTTAGCTGTGCAGCGAGGTGTACAGCGTGGACAGGTTCCAAACACACTACAATATGAGGGCGGGCTGAGTGGAAAGGTGAGAGTTTGGGCTGCTGTGCAGACAAACAAGGCACCCTTTGGCCAGGGCCTAAATGCTTGTGACACCCCACTGGGCCTGCCAGGCTCTGAGGGCCCTGCCCTGCACGCCCTGCTCCCCTACCCTTTGTTCAGTCACAGCAGAGATGGCCACACCCTCTCCCTCAGTGAGGGCAGTGTTCCAACCTCCCTCAGGCCCGCCCCCTCTCCACAGTTTACCGTGGACTATAGATGCTGCATTCTGAGGCAAGGGTGTTCCGAGAATGCCAAGGGCAGACATGATGAACTTAAATGATTTGCTCTTGTGTCAATTTTGGTAAACTTTAGGAGCTAGGAAATGGTCCACTTTACAGAAATGTTCAAATTTACTGGCATTTCAGATATTCTCTGTTATAACATTGTCCTGAATCTCTCTGTATATTCTTTACTTATGTTTTTGTTTTCCTTAATCAAAGTGTGTCTTTTAAATCTTTTCAAAAATATTCTTTGGACTTACTACATCACCTGAATTTTATACGTTTTCTGTTGTATTAAGTTCTGCTCATATCTTTATTTATCTTTTTTCTAAGTTTTCAGGGTTTATTGTTTTGTTCTTCTGATGTCAATTAAAACACTTGGTTATTCATTTTAATAAATCTTTTTCCTTATAAAGATTTGAACTTTTAAAGGTTCCAGCTTACTTGTAAGATTCTAAGGCTCAGGTCCTGTACATTTTTGCTGGCCTAAGGGTTTGTTCAACATATAGCCATGTATACATTGACCTATTTTCCCCTCGACTTTCTGTGATTCCGTACATCTCACCTTTCTTTGCAGACAAGCCATTTGAAATAACCTTAACTTATTTCACAGCCAATAAGTCTTTGAAATAATGTGTATTTTTTAGAGAAATCTTCTTATATATTTAGGCAGAAAATCTGACCTGCCATAGTTTTCAAAACAGCGTAATTTCACTCTTCTCAATGATGAATCTGTTGTATTACACAACCTTTGAGTAATTAACTTTATCAAAGACATGTACTTTAAAAATGTTTTAGAGATCCTACTAGTCTTTGAAAACATCCTTGTTCCTTGTTTCAGTTTCAGTTTTATGTATATTTTCTGCCTTGCACCTAATTATTCCAACGTCTGATCGATGGCCTAGGGAATCTAATTCTGGTATTCATTGTTTTTGCTGATTGTCTCCCCCTGTAGCTGATTTCTTCATTATTGTGTAAATTTAAATCATGAGCTCATGTTTAGCTAAACATCTGACTTTGTAAGAGGCTTAGGTGTGAACACTCGTAAGCTTCATCAGAAAGTCCGCAAAGATTTATTTGTGTCCCTCCAATGAGTTGCCCGCGAGGACCCCGTTTTCTACAAGTGTTGGTCCACTACTCCCTCTAGAGGCACGGCCTCAGACAGGGCTGCTTTGCACCCCACGACCCAGGGCAGTGGCAGTGGGCAGCCTGTGGCCCGGGCAGGAGTCTCTCTGCGTGTGTCCCAGGGACCCATCTGCCTGCGAACTTCGGTCACCTGGCATGAAGCTATGATGCCCAGACCTATGGTTAGCTGTGCAGCGAGGTGTACTGCGCGGACAGGTTCCACATGCACTTCAATTAAGAGGGCGGCCTGAGTGGAAAGGTGAGAGTTTGGGCAGCTGTGCAGACAAAGAAAGCGCCCTTTGTCCTGGGCCTAAATGCTTGTGACACCCCACTGGGCCAGCCGGGCTCTGAGGGCCCTGCACTGTGCCCACTGCTCCCTTGCCTTTGTTCAGTCACAGCAGAGATGGTCACACCCACTCCCTCTGTGAGGGCAGTGTTCCAACCTCCCTCAGCCCCACCCCTCTCCGCAGGTTACCATGGACTACAGATGCTGCATTCTGAGTCCAGGGCATTCCGAGAATGCCAAGGGCAGACATGATGACCTTAAATGATTTCCTCTTGTGTCAGTTTTGGTATACTTTAGGAGTTAGGAAATGGTCAACTTTACACAAATGTTCAAATTTACTGGCATTTCGTATATTCTCTGCTATAACATTGTCCTGATTCTTTCTTTATATTCTTTACTTATTTTTTGGTTTTCCTTAATCAAAGTGTGTCTTTTAAATCTTTTCAAAGAATATTCTTTGGACTTACTAAATCACTTGAATTTTATACCTTTTCTGTTGTATTAAGTTCTGCTCATATCTTTATTTATCTTTTTTCTATGTTCTCAGGGTTTATTGTTTTGATTTTCTGATGTCAATTGAAATACTTGGTTATTCATTTTAATAAATCTTTTTACTTATAAAGGTTTGAACTTTTAAATATTCCAGCTTGCTTGTAAGTTTCTAAGGGTCCATTCCTCTACACTGTTGCCGGCCTAAGGCTTAGTTCACCATACAGCAATGTATATATTGACATATTTTCCCCTCGACTTTCTGTGAATCCCTACATCTCACCTTTCTTTGCACACAAGCCATTTGAAATACCCTTAACTTATTTCACAGCCAATATGTCTTTGAAGTAATGTGTATATTTAGAGAAATCTTCTTATATAATTAGGCAGAAAATCTCACCTGCCATAGTTTTCAAAACAGCATAATTCCACTCTTCTCAACGATGAATCTGTTGTATTACACAACCTTTGAGTATTTAGCTTTATCAATGTTATGTACTTTAAAAATGTTTGAGAGATCATACCAGTCTTTGAAAACATCCTTGTTCCTTGTTTCAGTTCCAGTTTTATGTATATTTTCTGCCTTGCACCTGATTATTCCAACATCTTATGGACGGCCTAGGGAATCTTATTCTGATATGGATTGTTTTTGCTGATTATCTCCCCTTGTAGCTCATTTCTTCCTTATTGTGTATACTTGGATCATGAGCACATGATTAGCTAAACAGCTGACCTTGTAAGAGGCTTAGGTGTGAACGCTCGTAAGCTTCAACAGAAAGTCAGCAAAGATTTATTTGTGTCTCCCTGATGAGTTGCCCGCGAGGACCACGTTTTCTACAAGTGTTGGTCCAACACTCCCTCTAGACGCAGGGGACTCAGACAGGGCTGTTTGCAGCCCCCGATTTGGGGCAGTGGCAGAGGGCGGCCTGTGGCCCGGGCAGGAGCCTCTCCACGTGTGTCCCAGGGACACATCTGCCTGCTAACTTCGGTCACCTGGCACAAGTTACGAAGCCCAGACCTATGGTTACTGTGCAGCGAGGTGTACTGCGCGGACAGGTTCCACACACACTTCAAGTAAGTGGGCGGCCTGAGTGGCAAGGAGAGAGACTGGGCAGCTGTGAGAACAATGAAGGCACAATTTGGCCTGGGCCTAAATGCTTGTGACACCCCCTGGGCCTGCCTGGATCTGAGGGCCATGCCCTGGGCCCCCTGCTCCCTTGCCCTTTGTTCAGTCACAGCAGAGATGGCCACACCCACTCCCTCAGTGAGGGCCGTGTTCCAAACTCCCTCAGCCCCGCCCCCTGTCCGCAGGTTACCATGGACTATAGATGCTGCATTCTGAGGCCAGGGTGTTCCGAGAATGCCAAGGGCAGACATGACGACATTGAATGACTTCCTCTAGTGTCAGTTTTGGTAAACTTTAGGAGCAAGAAAATGGTCCACTTTCCAAAAATGTTCAAATTTACTGGCATTTCATATATTCTCTGCTATAACATTGTCCTGATTCTTTCTGTATATTCTTTACTTATGTTTTTGTTTTCCTTAATCAAGTGTGTCTTTTAAATCTTTTCAAAGAATATTCTTTCGACTTACTAAATCACCTCAATTTTATACGTTTTCTTTTGTATTAAGTTCTGCTCATATCTTTATCTTTTTTCTATGTTCTCAGAGTTTATTGTTTTGATCTTCTGATGTCAATTAAAACACTTGGTTATTCATTTTAATAAATCTATTTACTTATAAAGATTTGTAGTTTTCAAGATTCGAACTTACTTGTAAGTTTTTAAGGGTCAGGTCCTCTACTTTGTTGCTCGCCTAACGCTTAGTTCAACATATAGCAATGTATATATTGACCTATTTTCCCCACGAGTTTCTGTGATCCTCTACATCTCACCTTTCTTTGAAGACAAGCCATTCGAAATACCCTTAACTTATTTCACAGCCAATAAGTCTTTGATATAATGTGTAATTTTTAAGCGAAATCTTCTTATATAATTAGGCAGAAAATCTGACCTGCCCTAGTTTTCAAAACAGCATAATTTCACTCTTCTCAATGATGAATCTGTTGTATTACACAACCTTTGAGTATTTAGCTTTATCAAGGACATGTACTTTAAAAATGTTTTAGAGATCCTTCCAGTCTTTGAAAACATCCTTGTTCCTTGTTTCAGTTCCAGTTTTATGTATATTTTCTGCCTTGCACCTGATTATTCCAACGTCTGCTCCATGGTCTAGGGAATCTTATTCTGGTATTGATTGTTTTTGCTGATTTTCTCCCCCTGTAGCTGATTTCTTCATTATTGTGTAAATTTAGATCATGAGCCCATGTTTAGCTAAACAGCTGACCTTGTAAGAAGGCTTAGGTGTGAACACTCGTAGGCTTCATCAGAAAGTCTGCAAAGACTTATTTGTGTCCCCTCAATGAGTTGCCCGCGAGAAACCCGTTTTCCACAAGTGTTGGTCCAATACTCTCTCTAGAGTCACGGACTCAGACTGGGCTGCTTTGTGCCCCACGATCTGCGGCAGTGGCAGTTGGCGGCCTGTGGCCAGGTCAGGAGCCTCTCCGCGTGTGTCCCAGGGACACATCTGCCTGAGAACTTCGCTCACCTGACAGGAAGCTACGATGCCCATACCTATGGTTAGCTGTACAGCGAGCTGTACTGCGCGGACAGGTTCCACACGCACTTCAAGTAAGAGGGCGTCCTGAGTGGAAAGGTGAATGTTTGGGCAGCTGTGCAGACAAAGAAGGCGTCCTTTGTCCTGGGCCTAAATGCTTGTGACACCCCACTGGGCATGCCGGTCTCTGAGGGCCCTGCCCTGGGCCCCCTGTTACCCTGCCCTTTGTTCAGTCACAGCAGAATTGGCCACACCCACTCCATCTGTGAAGGCCGTGTTCCAAACTGCCTCAGCCCCGCCCCCATTCCACAGGTTACCATGGACTACAGATGCTGCATTCTGAGTCCAGGGCATTCCGAGAATGCCAAGAGCAGACTTGATGACCATAAATGATTTCCTCTTGTGTAAGTTTTGGTAAACTTTAGGAGCTAGGAAATGTTCCACCTTACACAAATGTTCAAATTTACTGGCATTTCATATATTCTCTGCTATAACATTGTCCTGATTCTTTCTGTATATTCTTTACTTATGTTTTGGTTTTCCTTAATCAAAGTGGGTCTTTTAAATCTTGTCAAAGAATATTCTTTGGACTTACTACATCCCCTGAATTTTATACGTTTTCTGTTGTATTAAGTTCTCCTCATATCTTTATTTATCTTTTTTCTATGTTCTCAGGGTTTATTGTTTTGTTCTCCTGATGTCAATTAAAACACTTGGTTATTCATTTTAATAAATCTTTTTACATATACAGATTTGAACTTTTAATGATTCCAGCTTACATGTAAGTTTCTAAGGGTCAGGTCCTCTACATTGTGGCTGGCCTAAGGCTTAGTTCACCATATAGCAATGTATATATTGACCTATTTTCCCCTCGACTTTCTGTGATTCCCTACTTCTCACCTTTCTTTGCAGACAAGCCATTTGAAATACCCTTAACTTATTTCACAGCCAATAAGTCTTTGAAATAATGTGTATTTTTTAGAGAAATCTTCTTATATAATTAGCCAGAAAATCTGACCTGCCATAGTTTTCAAAACAGCATAATTTCACACTTCTCAATGATATATCTCTTCTATTACACAACAATTGAGTATTTAGCTTTATCAATGACATGTACTTTAAAAATATTTTAGAGATCCTACCAGTCTTTGAAAACCTCCTTGTTCCTTGTTTCAGTTCCAGTTTTCTGTATACTTTCTGCCTTGCACCTGATTATTCCAACATCTGATGGATGGCCTAGGGAATCTACTTCTGGTATTGATTGTTTTTGCTGATTGTCTCCCCCTGTAGCTGATTTCTTCATTACTGTGTAAATTTAGATCATGAGCTCATGTTTAGCTAAACAGCTGACCTTGTAAGAGGCTTAGGTGTGAACACTCGTAAGCTTCATCAGAAAGTCCGCAAAGATTTATTTGAGTCCCTCCAATGAGTTGTCCGCGAGAAACCCGTTTTTTACAAGGGTTGGTCCAATACTCCCTCTAGAGAAACGGCCTCAGACAGGGCTGCTTTGTGCCCCTTGATCTGGGGCAGTGGCAGTGGTCGGTCTCTGGCCTGGTCAGGAACCTCTCCGCGTGTGTCCCAGGGACCCAGCTGCGTGCGCACTTCTGTCACCTGGCTGGAAGCTACAATGCCCAGACCTATGGTTAGCTGTGCAGCGAGGTGTACTGCGCGTACAGGTTCCACATGCACTTCAAGTATGAGGGCGGCCTGAGTGGAAAGGTGAATGTATGGGCAGCTGTGCAGACAAAGAAGGAGCCTTTGTCCTGGGCCTAAATGCTTGTGAAACACCACTGGGCCTGCCGGGCTCTGAGGGCCCGGCTCTGGGCCCCCTGCTCCCCTGCCCTTTGTTCAGTCACAGGAGAATTGGCCACACCCACTCCCTCTGTGAGGGCAGTGTTCCAACCTCCCTCAGCCCCGCCCCCTCTCCACAGTTTACCATGGGCTACAGATGCTGCATTCTGAGTCCAGGGCGTTCCGAGAATGCAAAGGGCAGACATGATGACCTTAAATGATTTCCTCTTGGGTCAGTTTTGGTAAACTTTGGGAGCTAGGAAATGGTCCAATTTACAGAAATGTTCAAATTTACTTGCATTTCCAATATTCTCTGCTATAACATTGTCCTGATTCTGTCTGTATATTCTTTACTTATGTTTTGGTTTTCCTTAATCAAAGTGTGTCTTTTAAATCTTGTCAAAAAATATTCTTTGGACTTACTACATCCCCTGAATTTGATACGTTTTCTATTGTATTAAGTTCTCCTCATATCTTTATTTATCTTTTTTCTATGTTCTCAGGGTTTATTGTTTTGATATTCTGATGTCAATTAAAACACTTGGTTATTCATTTTAATAAATCTTTTTCTTATAAAGATTTGAACTTTTCAATATTCCAGCTTACTTGTAAGTTTCTATGGGTCAGGTCCTCTACATTGTTGCTGGCCTAAGGCTTAGTTCCCCATATAGCAATGTATATATTGACCTATTTTCCCCTCGACTCTCTGTGATTCCCTACATCTCACCTTTCTTTCCAGACAAGCCATTTGAAATACCCTTAACTTATTTCAGAGCCACTAAGTCTCTGAAATAATGTGTATTTTTTAGAGAAATCTTCTTATATAATTAGGCAGAAAATCTGACCTGCCATAGTTTTCAAAACAGCATAATTTCACTCTTCTCAATGATGAATCTGTTGTATGACACAACCTGTGAGTATTTAGCTTTATCAATGACATGTACTTTAAAAATGTTTTAGAGATCCTACCAGTCTTTGAAAACATCCTTGTTCCTTGTTTCAGTTCCAGTTTTCTGTATACTTTCGGCCTTGCACCTGATTATTCCAACATCTGATGGATGGCCTAGGGAATCTAATTCTGGTATTGATTGTTTTTGCTGCTTGTCTCCCCTTGTAGCTGATTTCTTCATTATTGTGTAAATTTAGATCATGAGCTCATGTTTACCTAAACAGCTGAACCTGTAAGAGGCTTAGGTGTGAACGCTCGTAAGCTTCAGCAGAAAGTCCACAAAGATTTTTTGTGTCCCTCCAATGAGTTACCCACGCAGACCCCGTTTTCTACAAGTGTTGGTCCACTACTCCCTCTAGTGGCTGGGACTCATACAGGACTGCTTTGCTTCCCCCGATCCGGGGTAGTGGCTTTGGGCGGCCTGTGGCCTGGACAGGAGGCTCCCCGCGTGTGTCCCACGACAGATCTTCCTGCGAACTTCGGTCACCTGGCAGGAAGCTATGATGCCCAGACCTATGGTTAGCTTTGCAGCGAGGTGTACTGCGCGGAACGGTTCCACACACACTTCAAGTAAGACGGCGGCCTGAGTGGAAAGGTGAGAGTTTGGGCAGCTGTGCAGACAAAGAAGGCACACTTTGGCCTGGGCCTAAATGCTGACACACGACTGGGCCTGCCGGGCTCTGAGGGCCCTGCCGTTGGACACCTTCTCCCCTGCCCTTTGTTAAGTCACAGCAGAGATAACCCCACCCACTCCCTCAGTGAGGGCAGTGTTCCCACCTCCCTCATTCCCGCCCCCAATCCGCAGGTTACCATGGACTACAGATGCTGCATTCTGAGGCCAGGGCGTTCTGAGAATGCCAAGGGCAGACATGATGACCTTAAATGATTTCCTCTTGGGTCAGTTTTGGTAAACTTTAGGAGCTAGGAAATGGTCCACTTTACACAAATGTTCAAATTTACTGGCATTTCATATATTCTCTGCTGTAACATTGTCATGATTCTTTCTGTATATTCTTTACTTATGTTTTTGTTTTCCTTAATCAAAGTGTGTCTTTTAAATCTTGTCAAAGAATATTCTTTGGACTTACTACCTCACTTGAATTTTATACGTTTTCTGTGGTACTAAGTTCTGCTCATATCTTTATTTATCTTTTTTCTATGTTCTCAGGGTTTATTGTTTTGATCTTCTGATGTCAATTAAAACACTTGGTTATTCATTTTACTAAATATTTTACTTATAAAGATTTGAACTTTTAAAGACTCCAGCTTACTTGTAAGTTTCTAAGGGTCAGGTTCTCTACATTTTGGCTGGCCTAACGCTCAGTTCACAATATAGCAAAGTATATATTGACCTATTTTCCCCTCGACTTTCTGTGATTCCCTACATCTCACCTTTCTTTGCAGACAAGCCATTTGAAATACCCTTAACTTATTTCACAGCCAATAAGTCTTTGAAATAATGTGTATTTTTTAGAGAAATCTTCTTATATATTTAGGCAGAAAATCTGACCTGCCATAGTTTTCAAAACAGCATAATTTCACTCTTCTCAATGATGAATCTGTTGTATTACACAACCTTTGAGTAATTAACTTTATCAAAGACATGTACTTTAAAAATGTTTTAGAGATCCTACTAGTCTTTGAAAACATCCTTGTTCCTTGTTTCAGTTCCAGTTCTATGTATATTTTCTGCCTTGCACCTGATTATTCCAACGTCTGATCGATGGCCTAGGGAATCTAATGCTGGTATTCATTGCTTTTGCTGATTGTCTCCCCCTGTAGCTGATTTCTTCATTATTGTGTAAATTTAGATCATGAGCTCATGTTTAGCTAAACATCTGACTTTGTAAGAGGCTTAGGTGTGAACACTCGTAAGCTTCATCCGAAAGTCCGCAAAGATTTATTTGTGTCCCTCCAATGAGTTGCCCGCGAGGACCCCGTTTTCTACAAGTGTTGGTCCAATACTCCCTCTAGAGGCACGGCCTCAGACATGGCTGCTTTGCACCCCACGACCCAGGGCAGTGGCAGTGGGCGGCCTGTGGCCCGGGCAGGAGTCTCTCTGCGTGTGTCCCAGGGACCCATCTGCCTGCGAACTTCGGTCACCTGGCATGAAGCTACGATCCCCAGACCTATGGTTAACTGTGCAGCGAGGTGTACTGCGAGGACAGGTTCCACATGCACTTCAAGTAAGAGGGCGGCCTGAGCGGAAAGGTGAAAGTATGGGCAGCTGTGCAGACAAAGAAGGAGCCCTTCGTCCTGAGCCTAAATGCTTGTGACAACCCACTGGGCCTGTCGGGCTCTGAGGGCCCTGCACTGGGACCCCTGCTCCCCTGCCCTTTGTTCAGTCACAGCAGAGATGGCCACACCCACTCCCTCTGTGAGGGCAGTGTTCCAACTTCCCTCAGCCGTGCCTCCTCTCCGCAGGTTACCATGGACTACAGATGCTGCATTCTGAGTCCGGGGCATTCCGAGAATTCCAAGGGCAGACATGATGACCTTAAATGATTTCCTCTTGGGTCAGTTTTGGTAAACTTTAGGAGCTAGGAAATGGTCCACTTTACACAAATGTTCAAATTTACTGGCATTTCATATATTCTCTGCTATAACATAGTCCTGATTCTCTCTGTATATTCTTTACTTATGTTTTGGTTTTCCTTGATCAAAGTGTGTCTTTTAAATCTTGTCAAAGAATATTCTTTGGACTTACTACATCCCCTGAATTTTATACGTTTTCTATTGTATTAAGTTCTCCTCATATCTTTATTTATCTTTTTTCTATGTTCTCAGGTTTCATTGTTATGATATTCTAATGTCAATTAAAACACTTGGTTATTCATTTTAATAAATCTTTTTACTTATAAAGATTTGGAGTTTTAAAGATTCCAGCTTTCTTGTAAGTTTCTAAGAGTCAGGTCCTCTACATTGTTGCTGGCCTAAAGCTTAGTTCACCCTATAGCAATGTATATATTGACCTATTTTCCCCTCGACTATCTGTGATGCCCTACATCTCACCATTCTTGGCAGACAAGCAATTTGAAATACCCTTATTTCACAGCAAATAAGTCTCTGAAATAATGTGTATTTTTTAGAGAAATCTTCTTATATATTTAGGCAGAAATTCTGACCTGCCATAGTTTTCAAAACTGCATAATTTCACTCTTCTCAAAGATTAATCTGTTGTATTACACAACCTTTGAGTATTTATCTTTATCAATGACATGTACTTTAAAAAAGTTTTAGAGATCCTACCAGTCTTTGAAAACATCCTTGTTCCTTGTTTCAGTTCCAGTTTTATGTATATTTTCTGCCCTGCACCTGATTATTCCAACATCTGATGGATGGCCTTGGGAATCTAATTATTGTATTGATTGTTTTTGCTGATTGTCTCCCTTGTAGCTCATTTATTCATTATTGTGTAAATTTAGATCATGAGCTCATGTTTAGCTAAACAGCTGACCTTGTAAGAGGCTTAGGTGTGAACGCTCGTAAGCTTCATCAGAAAGTCGGCAAAGATTTATTTGTGTCGCTCCAAAGAGTGGCCCGCGAGGACTCCGTTTTCTATAACTGTTGGTCCAATACTCCCCCTAGAGGCAGGGACTCACACAGGGGCGCTTTGCGGCCCCCGATCTGGGGCAGGGGCAGTGGGCGTCCCGTGGCCCGGGCAGTAATCTCTCAGCATGGGTGCCAGGGACCCAACTGCCGGCGATCTTCGGTCCCCTGGCAGGAAGCTACGATGACCAGACCTATGGTTAGCTGTGCAGCGAGGTGTACAGCGTGGACAGGTTCCAAACACACTACAATATGAGGGCGGGCTGAGTGGAAAGGTGAGAGTTTGGGCTGCTGTGCAGACAAAGAAGGCACCCTTTGGCCAGGGCCTAAATGCTTGTGACACCCCACTGGGCCTGCCAGGCTCTGAGGGCCCTGCCCTGCACGCCCTGCTCCTCTACCCTTTGTTCAGTCACAGCAGAGATGGCCACACCCTCTCCCTCAGTGAGGGCAGTGTTCCAACCTCCCTCAGGCCCGCCCCCTCTCCACAGTTTACCGTGGACTATAGATGCTGCATTCTGAGGCAAGGGTGTTCCGAGAATGACAAGGGCAGACATGATGAACTTAAATGATTTGCTCTTGTGTCAATTTTGGTAAACTTTAGGAGCTAGGAAATGGTCCACTTTACAGAAATGTTCAAATTTACTGGCATTTCAGATATTCTCTGTTATAATATTGTCCTGATTCTCTCTGTATATTCTTTACTTATGTTTTTGTTTTCCTTAATCAAAGTGTGTCTTTTAAATCTTTTCAAAGAATATTCTTTGGACTTACTACATCACCTGAATTTTATACGTTTTCTGTTGTATTAAGTTCTGCTCATATCTTTATTTATCTTTTTTCTATGTTCTCAGTGTTTATTGTTTTGTTCTTCTGATGTCAAATAAAACACTTGGTTATTCATTTTAATAAATTGTTTACTTATAATGATTTGAACTTTTGAAGATTCCAGCTTACTTGTAAGTTTCTAAGGGTCAGGTCCTCTACACTGTTTCTGGCCTAAGGCTTCGTTCACCATATAGCAATGCATATATTGACCAAATTTCCCCTCGACTTTCTGTGATTCCATACATCCCACCTCTCTTTGCAGACAAGCCATTTGAAATAACCTTAACTTATTTCACAGCCAATAAGTCTTTGAAATAATGTGTATTTTTTTGTGAAATCTTCTTATATAATTAGGCAGAAAATCTGACCTGCCATAGTTTTTAAAACAGCATAATTTCATTCTTCTCAATGATGAATCTGTTGTATTACACAACCTTTGAGTATTTAGCATTGTCAATGACATGTACTTTAAAAATGTTTTAGAGATCCTACAAGTCTTTGAAAACATCCTTGTTCCTTGTTTCAGTTCCAGTTTTATGTATATTTTCTGCCTTGCACCTGATTATTCCAACATCTGATGGATGGCCTAGGGAATCTAATTCTGGTATTGATTTTTTTGCTAATTGTCTCCCCCTTGTAGCTGATTTCTTCATTATTGTGTAAATTTAGATCATGATCTCATGTTTAGCTAAACAGTTGACATTGTAATAGGCTTAGGTGTGAACTCTCGTAAGCTTCATCAGAAAGTCGGCAAACATTTATTTGTGTCCCGCCAATGAGTTGCCCGCGAGGACCACGTTTTCTACAAGTGTTGGTCCAATACTTCCTCTAGAGGCAGGGACTCAGACAGGGATGCTTTGTGGCCCCCGATCTGGGGCTTTGGCAGTGGGCGGCCTGTGGCCCGGGCAGGAGCCTCTCCGCGTGTGTCCCAGGGACCCATCTGCCTGAGAACTTCGGTCACCTGGCAGGAAGCTACGATGCCCAGACCTATGGTTAGCTCTGCAGCGAGGTGTATTGCACGGACAGGTTTCACACACACTTCAAGTAAGAGGGCGGCCTTAGTGGAAAGGTTATAGTTTGGACAGCTGTGAAGACACAGAAGGCGCACTTTGGCCTGGGCCTAAATGCTTGTGACACACGACTGGGCCTGCCGGGCTCTGAGGGCCATGCCGTTGGCCCCCTTCTCGCCTGCCCTTTGTTAAGTCACAGCAGAGATGGCCCCACCCACTCCCTCAGTGAGGGCAGTGTTCCAAACACCCTCAGCCCCGCCCCCTCTCCGCAGGTTACCATGGACTACAGATGCTGCATTCTGTGTCCAGGGCATTCCGAGAAGGCCAAGGGCAGACAGGATGACCTTAAATGATTTCCTCTTGTGTCAATGTTGGTAAACTTTAGGACCTAGGAAATGGTCCACTTTACAGAAATATTCAAATTTACTGGCATTTCATATATTCTCTGCTATAACTTTGTCCTGATTCTTTCTGTATATTCTTTACTTATGTTTTGGTTTTCCTTAATCAAAGTGTGTCTTTTAAATCTTGTCAAAGAATATTCTTTGGACTTACTACCTCACCTGAATTTTATACGTTTTCTGTTGTATTAAGTTCTGCTCATATCTTTATTTATCTTTTTTCTATGTTCTCAGGGTTTATTGTTTTGATCTTCTGATGTCAATTAAAACACTTGGTTATTCATTTTAATAAATCTTTTTACTTATAAAGATTTGAACTTTTAAAGATTCCAGCTTACTTGTAAGTTTCTAAGGGTCATGTTCTCTACATTGTGGCTGGCCTAAGGCTTAGTTCAAAATATAGCAAAGTATATATTGACCTATTTTCCCCTCGACTTTCTGTGATTTCCTATATCTCACCTTTCTTTGCGGACAAGCCATTTGAAATACTCTTAACTTATTTCACAGCCAATAAGTCTTTGAAATAATGTGTATTTTTTAGAGAAATATTCTTATATATTTAGGCAGAAAATCTCACCTGCCCTAGTTTTCAAAACAGCATAATTTCACTCTTCTCAATGATGAATCTGTTGTATTACACAACCTTTGAGTAATTAGCTTTATCAATGACATGTACTTTAAAAATGTTTTAGAGACACTACCAGTCTTTGAAAACATACTTGTTCCTTGTTTCAGTTCCAGTTTTATGTATATTTTCTGCCTTGCACCTGATTATTCCAACATCTGATGGATGGCCTTGGCAATCTAATTCTGGTATTGATTGTTTGTGCTGATTGTCTCCCCCTTGTAGCTGATTTCTTCATTATTGTGTAAATTTAGATCATATGCTCATGTTTAGGTAAACAGCTGACCTTGTAAGAGGCTAAGGTGTGAACGCTCGTAAGCTTCATCAGAAAGACGGCAAAGATATATTTGTGTCGCTCCAATGAGTGGCCCGCGAGGACTCCGTTTTCTATTACTGTTGGTCCAATACTACCTCTTGAGGCAGGGACTCAGACAGGGCTGCTCTGCGGGCCCGATCTGGGGCATGGGCAGTGGGCGTCCTGTGGCCCAGGCAGGATCCTCTCCGCGTGGATGCCAGGGACCCAAATGCCTGCGATCTTCGGTCCTCTGGCAGGAACCTACGATGCCCAGACCTATGGTTAACTGTGCAGCGAGGTGTACTGCACAAAGAGGTTCCAAACACACTTCAAGTATGAGGGCGGTCTGAGTGGAAAGGTGAGAGTTTGGGCAGCTGTGCAGACAAAGAAGGCGCCCTTTGGCCAGGGCCTTAATGCTTGTGACACCCCACTGGGCCTGCCGGGCTCTGGGAGCACTGACCTGGACGCACTGCTCCCCTGCCCTTTGTTCAGTCACAGTAGAGATGGCCACACCTTCTCCCTCAGTGAGGGCAGTGTTCCAACCTACCTCAGCCCCGCCCCCTCTCCGCAGTTTACCTTGGACTATACATGCTGCATTCTGAGGCCAGTGCGTTCCAAGAATGCCAAGGGCAGACATGATGACCTTAAATGATTTCCTCTTGTGTCAGTTTTGGTAAACTTTAGGAGCTAGGAAATGGTCCACATTACAGAAATGTTCAAATTTACTGGCATTTCAGATATACTCTGTTATGACACAGCCCTGATTCTCTCTGTATATTCTTTACTTATGTTTTGGATTACCTTACTCAAAGTCTGTCTTTTAAATCTTTTCAAAAATATTCTTTGGACTTACTACATCACCTGAATTTTATAGGTTTTCTGTTGTATTAAGTTCTGCTCATATCTCTATTTATCTTTTTTCTATGTTCTCAGGGTTTATTGTTTTGATCTTCTGATGTCAGTTAAAACTTTTGGTTATTCATTTTAATAAATCTTTTTCCTTATAAAGTTTTGAACTTTTGAAGATTCCAGCTTACTTGTAAGTTTCTAAGGGTCAGGTCCTCTACATTGTGGCTGGCCTAAGGCTTAGTTCACCCTATAGCAATGTATATATTGACCTATATTCCCCTCGACTTTCTGTGATTTTCTACATCTCACCTTTCTTGGCAGACAAGCCTTTTGAAATACCCTTATTTCACAGCCCATAAGACTTTGAAATAATGTGTATTTTTAAGCGAAATCTTCTTATATAATTAGGCAGAAATTCTGACCTGCCATAGTTTTCAAAACTGCATAATTTCACTCTTCTCAAAGATTAATCTGTTGTATTACACAACCTTTGAGTATTTATCTTTATCAATGACATGTACTTTAAAAATGTTTTAAAGATCCTACCAGTCTTTGAAAACATCCTTGTTCCTTGTTTCAGTTCCAGTTTTATGTATATTTTCTGCCTTGAACCTGATTATTCCAACATCTGATGGTTGGCCTTGGGAATCTAATTCTGGTATTGATTGTTTTTGCTGATTATCTCCCCTTGTACCTGATTTCTTCATTATTGTGTAAATTTAGATCATGAGCTCATGTTTAGCTAAACAGCTGACCTTGTAAGAGGCTTAGGTGTGAACGCTCGTAAGCTTCAGCAGAAAGTCGGCAAAGATTTATTTGTGTCGCTCCAATGAGTGGCCCCCGCGGACTCCGTTTTCTATTACTGTTGGTCCAATACTCCCTCTTGAGGCAGGGACTCAGACAGGGCTGCTCTGCGGCCCCGATCTGGGGCATGGGCAGTGGGCGGTCTGTGGCCCTGGCAGGATTCTCTCAGCGTGGGTGCCAGGGACCCAACTGCCTGCGATCTTCGGTCCTCTGGCAGGAAGCTACGATGCCCAGACCTATGGTTAACTGTGCAGCGAGGTGTACTGCGTGGACAGCTTCCAAACACACTACAAGTATGAGGGCGGGCTGAGTCGAAAGGAGAGAGTTTGGGCAGCTATGCAGACAAAGAAGGCGCCCTTTGGCCAGGGCCTAAATGCTTGTGACACCCCACTGGGCTTGCCTGGCTCTGGGGGCCCCGACCTGGACGCACTGCTCCCCTGCCCTTTGTTCAGTCACAGCAGAGATGGCCACACCCTCTCCCTCAGTTAGGGCAGTGCTCCAACCACCCTCAGCCCCGCCCCCTCTCCGCAGTTTACCGTGGACTATACATGCTGCATTCTGAGGCCAGGGCGTTCCGAGAATGCCAAGGGCAGACATGATGAACTTAAATGATTTGCTCTTGTGTCAATTTTGGTAAACTTTAGGAGCTAGGAAATGGTCCACTTTACAGAAATGTTCAAATTTACTGGCATTTCAGATATTCTCTGTTATAACATTGTCCTGATTCTTTCTGTATATTCTTTACTTATGTTTTTGTTTTCCTTAATCAAAGTGTGTCTTTTAAATCTTTTCAAAAATATTCTTTGGACTTACTACATCACCTGAATTTTATACGTTTTCTGTTGTATTAAGTTCTGCTCATATCTTTATTTATCTTTTTTCTAAGTTTTCAGGGTTTATTGTTTTGTTCTTCTGATGTCAATTAAAACACTTGGTTATTCATTTTAATAAATCTTTTTCCTTATAAAGATTTGAACTTTTAAAGGTTCCAGCTTACTTGTAAGATTCTAAGGCTCAGGTCCTGTACATTTTTGCTGGCCTAAGGGTTTGTTCAACATATAGCCATGTATACATTGACCTATTTTCCCCTCGACTTTCTGTGATTCCGTACATCTCACCTTTCTTTGCAGACAAGCCATTTGAAATAACCTTAACTTATTTCACAGCCAATAAGTCTTTGAAATAATGTGTATTTTTTAGAGAAATCTTCTTATATATTTAGGCAGAAAATCTGACCTGCCATAGTTTTCAAAACAGCATAATTTCACTCTTCTCAATGATGAATCTGTTGTATTACACAACCTTTGAGTAATTAACTTTATCAAAGACATGTACTTTAAAAATGTTTTGGAGATCCTACTAGTCTTTGAAAACATCCTTGTTCCTTGTTTCAGTTTCAGTTTTATGTATATTTTCTGCCTTGCACCTAATTATTCCAACGTCTGATCGATGGCCTAGGGAATCTAATTCTGGTATTCATTGTTTTTGCTGATTGTCTCCCCCTGTAGCTGATTTCTTCATTATTGTGTAAATTTAAATCATGAGCTCATGTTTAGCTAAACATCTGACTTTGTAAGAGGCTTAGGTGTGAACACTCGTAAGCTTCATCAGAAAGTCCGCAAAGATTTATTTGTGTCCCTCCAATGAGTTGCCCGCGAGGACCCCGTTTTCTACAAGTGTTGGTCCACTACTCCCTCTAGAGGCACGGCCTCAGACAGGGCTGCTTTGCACCCCACGACCCAGGGCAGTGGCAGTGGGCGGCCTGTGGCCCGGGCAGGAGTCTCTCTGCGTGTGTCCCAGGGACACATCTGCCTGCGAACTTCGGTCACCTGGCATGAAGCTATGATGCCCAGACCTATGGTTAGCTGTGCAGCGAGGTGTACTGCGCGGACAGGTTCCACATGCACTTCAATTAAGAGGGCGGCCTGAGTGGAAAGGTGAGAGTTTGGGCAGCTGTGCAGACAAAGAAAGCGCCCTTTGTCCTGGGCCTAAATGCTTGTGACACCCCACTGGGCCTGCCGGGCTCTGAGGGCCCTGCACTGTGCCCACTGCTCCCTTGCCTTTGTTCAGTCACAGCAGAGATGGTCACACCCACTCCCTCTGTGAGGGCAGTGTTCCAACCTCCCTCAGCCCCACCCCTCTCCGCAGGTTACCATGGACTACAGATGCTGCATTCTGAGTCCAGGGCATTCCGAGAATGCCAAGGGCAGACATGATGACCTTAAATGATTTCCTCTTGTGTCAGTTTTGGTATACTTTAGGAGTTAGGAAATGGTCAACTTTACACAAATGTTCAAATTTACTGGCATTTCGTATATTCTCTGCTATAACATTGTCCTGATTCTTTCTTTATATTCTTTACTTATTTTTTGGTTTTCCTTAATCAAAGTGTGTCTTTTAAATCTTTTCAAAGAATATTCTTTGGACTTACTAAATCACTTGAATTTTATACCTTTTCTGTTGTATTAAGTTCTGCTCATATCTTTATTTATCTTTTTTCTATGTTCTCAGGGTTTATTGTTTTGATTTTCTGATGTCAATTGAAATACTTGGTTATTCATTTTAATAAATCTTTTTACTTATAAAGATTTGAACTTTTAAATATTCCAGCTTGCTTGTAAGTTTCTAAGGGTCCATTCCTCTACACTGTTGCCGGCCTAAGGCTTAGTTCACCATACAGCAATGTATATATTGACATATTTTCCCCTCGACTTTCTGTGAATCCCTACATCTCACCTTTCTTTGCACACAAGCCATTTGAAATACCCTTAACTTATTTCACAGCCAATATGTCTTTGAAATAATGTGTATATTTAGAGAAATCTTCTTATATAATTAGGCAGAAAATCTCACCTGCCATAGTTTTCAAAACAGCATAATTCCACTCTTCTCAACGATGAATCTGTTGTATTACACAACCTTTGAGTATTTAGCTTTATCAATGTTATGTACTTTAAAAATGTATGAGAGATCATACCAGTCTTTGAAAACATCCTTGTTCCTTGTTTCAGTTCCAGTTTTATGTATATTTTCTGCCTTGCACCTGATTATTCCAACATCTTATGGACGGCCTAGGGAATCTTATTCTGATATGGATTGTTTTTGCTGATTATCTCCCCTTGTAGCTCATTTCTTCCTTATTGTGTAAACTTGGATCATGAGCACATGATTAGCTAAACAGCTGACCTTGTAAGAGGCTTAGGTGTGAACGCTCGTAAGCTTCAACAGAAAGTCAGCAAAGATTTATTTGCGTCTCCCTGATGAGTTGCCCGCGAGGACCACGTTTTCTACAAGTGTTGGTCCAACACTCCCTCTAGACGCAGGGGACTCAGACAGGGCTGTTTGCAGCCCCCGATTTGGGGCAGTGGCAGAGGGCGGCCTGTGGCCCGGGCAGGAGCCTCTCCACGTGTGTCCCAGGGACACATCTGCCTGCTAACTTCGGTCACCTGGCACAAGTTACGAAGCCCAGACCTATGGTTACTGTGCAGCGAGGTGTACTGCGCGGACAGGTTCCACACACACTTCAAGTAAGTGGGCGGCCTGAGTGGCAAGGAGAGAGACTGGGCAGCTGTGAGAACAATGAAGGCACAATTTGGCCTGGGCCTAAATGCTTGTGACAACCCCTGGGCCTGCCTGGATCTGAGGGCCATGCCCTGGGCCCCCTGCTCCCTTGCCCTTTGTTCAGTCACAGCAGAGATGGCCACACCCACTCCCTCAGTGAGGGCCGTGTTCCAAACTCCCTCAGCCCCGCCCCCTGTCCGCAGGTTACCATGGACTATAGATGCTGCATTCTGAGGCCAGGGTGTTCCGAGAATGCCAAGGGCAGACATGACGACATTGAATGACTTCCTCTAGTGTCAGTTTTGGTAAACTTTAGGAGCAAGAAAATGGTCCACTTTCCAAAAATGTTCAAATTTACTGGCATTTCATATATTCTCTGCTATAACATTGTCCTGATTCTTTCTGTATATTCTTTACTTATGTTTTTGTTTTCCTTAATCAAGTGTGTCTTTTAAATCTTTTCAAAGAATATTCTTTCGACTTACTAAATCACCTCAATTTTATACGTTTTCTTTTGTATTAAGTTCTGCTCATATCTTTATCTTTTTTCTATGTTCTCAGAGTTTATTGTTTTGATATTCTGATGTCAATTAAAACACTTGGTTATTCATTTTAATAAATCTATTTACTTATAAAGATTTGTAGTTTTCAAGATTCGAACTTACTTGTAAGTTTTTAAGGGTCAGGTCCTCTACTTTGTTGCTCGCCTAACGCTTAGTTCAACATATAGCAATGTATATATTGACCTATTTTCCCCACGAGTTTCTGTGATCCTCTACATCTCACCTTTCTTTGAAGACAAGCCATTCGAAATACCCTTAACTTATTTCACAGCCAATAAGTCTTTGATATAATGTGTAATTTTTAAGCGAAATCTTCTTATATAATTAGGCAGAAAATCTGACCTGCCCTAGTTTTCAAAACAGCATAATTTCACTCTTCTCAATGATGAATCTGTTGTATTACACAACCTTTGAGTATTTAGCTTTATCAAGGACATGTACTTTAAAAATGTTTTAGAGATCCTTCCAGTCTTTGAAAACATCCTTGTTCCTTGTTTCAGTTCCAGTTTTATGTATATTTTCTGCCTTGCACCTGATTATTCCAACGTCTGCTCCATGGTCTAGGGAATCTTATTCTGGTATTGATTGTTTTTGCTGATTTTCTCCCCCTGTAGCTGATTTCTTCATTATTGTGTAAATTTAGATCATGAGCCCATGTTTAGCTAAACAGCTGACCTTGTAAGAAGGCTTAGGTGTGAACACTCGTAGGCTTCATCAGAAAGTCTGCAAAGACTTATTTGTGTCCCCTCAATGAGTTGCCCGCGAGAAACCCGTTTTCCACAAGTGTTGGTCCAATACTCTCTCTAGAGTCACGGACTCAGACTGGGCTGCTTTGTGCCCCACGATCTGCGGCAGTGGCAGTTGGCGGCCTGTGGCCAGGTCAGGAGCCTCTCCGCGTGTGTCCCAGGGACACATCTGCCTGAGAACTTCGCTCACCTGACAGGAAGCTACGATGCCCATACCTATGGTTAGCTGTACAGCGAGCTGTACTGCGCGGACAGGTTCCACACGCACTTCAAGTAAGAGGGCGTCCTGAGTGGAAAGGTGAATGTTTGGGCAGCTGTGCAGACAAAGAAGGCGTCCTTTGTCCTGGGCCTAAATGCTTGTGACACCCCACTGGGCATGCCGGTCTCTGAGGGCCCTGCCCTGGGCCCCCTGTTACCCTGCCCTTTGTTCAGTCACAGCAGAATTGGCCACACCCACTCCATCTGTGAAGGCCGTGTTCCAAACTGCCTCAGCCCCGCCCCCATTCCACAGGTTACCATGGACTACAGATGCTGCATTCTGAGTCCAGGGCATTCCGAGAATGCCAAGAGCAGACTTGATGACCATAAATGATTTCCTCTTGTGTAAGTTTTGGTAAACTTTAGGAGCTAGGAAATGTTCCACCTTACACAAATGTTCAAATTTACTGGCATTTCATATATTCTCTGCTATAACATTGTCCTGATTCTTTCTGTATATTCTTTACTTATGTTTTGGTTTTCCTTAATCAAAGTGGGTCTTTTAAATCTTGTCAAAGAATATTCTTTGGACTTACTACATCCCCTGAATTTTATACGTTTTCTGTTGTATTAAGTTCTCCTCATATCTTTATTTATCTTTTTTCTATGTTCTCAGGGTTTATTGTTTTGTTCTCCTGATGTCAATTAAAACACTTGGTTATTCATTTTAATAAATCTTTTTACATATACAGATTTGAACTTTTAATGATTCCAGCTTACATGTAAGTTTCTAAGGGTCAGGTCCTCTACATTGTGGCTGGCCTAAGGCTTAGTTCACCATATAGCAATGTATATATTGACCTATTTTCCCCTCGACTTTCTGTGATTCCCTACTTCTCACCTTTCTTTGCAGACAAGCCATTTGAAATACCCTTAACTTATTTCACAGCCAATAAGTCTTTGAAATAATGTGTATTTTTTAGAGAAATCTTCTTATATAATTAGCCAGAAAATCTGACCTGCCATAGTTTTCAAAACAGCATAATTTCACACTTCTCAATGATATATCTCTTCTATTACACAACAATTGAGTATTTAGCTTTATCAATGACATGTACTTTAAAAATATTTTAGAGATCCTACCAGTCTTTGAAAACCTCCTTGTTCCTTGTTTCAGTTC
Source organism: Mesoplodon bidens (assembly GCF_964165515.1). Classification (NCBI taxonomy): domain Eukaryota; kingdom Metazoa; phylum Chordata; class Mammalia; order Artiodactyla; family Ziphiidae; genus Mesoplodon; species Mesoplodon bidens. Next base: position 152,074 of record NW_027671293.1, on the reverse strand, counting down.
CAGTTTTCTGTATACTTTCTGCCTTGCACCTGATTATTCCAACATCTGATGGATGGCCTAGGGAATCTACTTCTGGTATTGATTGTTTTTGCTGATTGTCTCCCCCTGTAGCTGATTTCTTCATTACTGTGTAAATTTAGATCATGAGCTCATGTTTAGCTAAACAGCTGACCTTGTAAGAGGCTTAGGTGTGAACACTCGTAAGCTTCATCAGAAAGTCCGCAAAGATTTATTTGAGTCCCTCCAATGAGTTGTCCGCGAGAAACCCGTTTTTTACAAGGGTTGGTCCAATACTCCCTCTAGAGAAACGGCCTCAGACAGGGCTGCTTTGTGCCCCTTGATCTGGGGCAGTGGCAGTGGTCGGTCTCTGGCCTGGTCAGGAACCTCTCCGCGTGTGTCCCAGGGACCCAGCTGCGTGCGCACTTCTGTCACCTGGCTGGAAGCTACAATGCCCAGACCTATGGTTAGCTGTGCAGCGAGGTGTACTGCGCGTACAGGTTCCACATGCACTTCAAGTATGAGGGCGGCCTGAGTGGAAAGGTGAATGTATGGGCAGCTGTGCAGACAAAGAAGGAGCCTTTGTCCTGGGCCTAAATGCTTGTGAAACACCACTGGGCCTGCCGGGCTCTGAGGGCCCGGCTCTGGGCCCCCTGCTCCCCTGCCCTTTGTTCAGTCACAGGAGAATTGGCCACACCCACTCCCTCTGTGAGGGCAGTGTTCCAACCTCCCTCAGCCCCGCCCCCGCTCCACAGTTTACCATGGGCTACAGATGCTGCATTCTGAGTCCAGGGCGTTCCGAGAATGCAAAGGGCAGACATGATGACCTTAAATGATTTCCTCTTGGGTCAGTTTTGGTAAACTTTGGGAGCTAGGAAATGGTCCAATTTACAGAAATGTTCAAATTTACTTGCATTTCCAATATTCTCTGCTATAACATTGTCCTGATTCTGTCTGTATATTCTTTACTTATGTTTTGGTTTTCCTTAATCAAAGTGTGTCTTTTAAATCTTGTCAAAAAATATTCTTTGGACTTACTACATCCCCTGAATTTGATACGTTTTCTATTGTATTAAGTTCTCCTCATATCTTTATTTATCTTTTTTCTATGTTCTCAGGGTTTATTGTTTTGATATTCTGATGTCAATTAAAACACTTGGTTATTCATTTTAATAAATCTTTTTCTTATAAAGATTTGAACTTTTCAATATTCCAGCTTACTTGTAAGTTTCTATGGGTCAGGTCCTCTACATTGTTGCTGGCCTAAGGCTTAGTTCCCCATATAGCAATGTATATATTGACCTATTTTCCCCTCGACTCTCTGTGATTCCCTACATCTCACCTTTCTTTCCAGACAAGCCATTTGAAATACCCTTAACTTATTTCACAGCCACTAAGTCTCTGAAATAATGTGTATTTTTTAGAGAAATCTTCTTATATAATTAGGCAGAAAATCTGACCTGCCATAGTTTTCAAAACAGCATAATTTCACTCTTCTCAATGATGAATCTGTTGTATGACACAACCTGTGAGTATTTAGCTTTATCAATGACATGTACTTTAAAAATGTTTTAGAGATCCTACTAGTCTTTGAAAACATCCTTGTTCCTTGTTTCAGTTCCAGTTTTCTGTATACTTTCGGCCTTGCACCTGATTATTCCAACATCTGATGGATGGCCTAGGGAATCTAATTCTGGTATTGATTGTTTTTGCTGCTTGTCTCCCCTTGTAGCTGATTTTTTCATTATTGTGTAAATTTAGATCATGAGCTCATGTTTACCTAAACAGCTGAACCTGTAAGAGGCTTAGGTGTGAACGCTCGTAAGCTTCAGCAGAAAGTCCACAAAGATTTTTTGTGTCCCTCCAATGAGTTACCCACGCAGACCCCGTTTTCTACAAGTGTTGGTCCACTACTCCCTCTAGTGGCTGGGACTCATACAGGACTGCTTTGCTTCCCCCGATCCGGGGTAGTGGCTTTGGGCGGCCTGTGGCCTGGACAGGAGGCTCCCCGCGTGTGTCCCACGACAGATCTTCCTGCGAACTTCGGTCACCTGGCAGGAAGCTATGATGCCCAGACCTATGGTTAGCTTTGCAGCGAGGTGTACTGCGCGGAACGGTTCCACACACACTTCAAGTAAGACGGCGGCCTGAGTGGAAAGGTGAGAGTTTGGGCAGCTGTGCAGACAAAGAAGGCACACTTTGGCCTGGGCCTAAATGCTGACACACGACTGGGCCTGCCGGGCTCTGAGGGCCCTGCCGTTGGACACCTTCTCCCCTGCCCTTTGTTAAGTCACAGCAGAGATAACCCCACCCACTCCCTCAGTGAGGGCAGTGTTCCCACCTCCCTCATTCCCGCCCCCAATCCGCAGGTTACCATGGACTACAGATGCTGCATTCTGAGGCCAGGGCGTTCTGAGAATGCCAAGGGCAGACATGATGACCTTAAATGATTTCCTCTTGGGTCAGTTTTGGTAAACTTTAGGAGCTAGGAAATGGTCCACTTTACACAAATGTTCAAATTTACTGGCATTTCATATATTCTCTGCTGTAACATTGTCATGATTCTTTCTGTATATTCTTTACTTATGTTTTTGTTTTCCTTAATCAAAGTGTGTCTTTTAAATCTTGTCAAAGAATATTCTTTGGACTTACTACCTCACTTGAATTTTATACGTTTTCTGTGGTACTAAGTTCTGCTCATATCTTTATTTATCTTTTTTCTATGTTCTCAGGGTTTATTGTTTTGATCTTCTGATGTCAATTAAAACACTTGGTTATTCATTTTACTAAATATTTTACTTATAAAGATTTGAACTTTTAAAGACTCCAGCTTACTTGTAAGTTTCTAAGGGTCAGGTTCTCTACATTTTGGCTGGCCTAACGCTCAGTTCACAATATAGCAAAGTATATATTGACCTATTTTCCCCTCGACTTTCTGTGATTCCCTACATCTCACCTTTCTTTGCAGACAAGCCATTTGAAATACCCTTAACTTATTTCACAGCCAATAAGTCTTTGAAATAATGTGTATTTTTTAGAGAAATCTTCTTATATATTTAGGCAGAAAATCTGACCTGCCATAGTTTTCAAAACAGCATAATTTCACTCTTCTCAATGATGAATCTGTTGTATTACACAACCTTTGAGTAATTAACTTTATCAAAGACATGTACTTTAAAAATGTTTTAGAGATCCTACTAGTCTTTGAAAACATCCTTGTTCCTTGTTTCAGTTCCAGTTCTATGTATATTTTCTGCCTTGCACCTGATTATTCCAACGTCTGATCGATGGCCTAGGGAATCTAATGCTGGTATTCATTGTTTTTGCTGATTGTCTCCCCCTGTAGCTGATTTCTTCATTATTGTGTAAATTTAGATCATGAGCTCATGTTTAGCTAAACATCTGACTTTGTAAGAGGCTTAGGTGTGAACACTCGTAAGCTTCATCCGAAAGTCCGCAAAGATTTATTTGTGTCCCTCCAATGAGTTGCCCGCGAGGACCCCGTTTTCTACAAGTGTTGGTCCAATACTCCCTCTAGAGGCACGGCCTCAGACATGGCTGCTTTGCACCCCACGACCCAGGGCAGTGGCAGTGGGCGGCCTGTGGCCCGGGCAGGAGTCTCTCTGCGTGTGTCCCAGGGACCCATCTGCCTGCGAACTTCGGTCACCTGGCATGAAGCTACGATGCCCAGACCTATGGTTAACTGTGCAGCGAGGTGTACTGCGAGGACAGGTTCCACATGCACTTCAAGTAAGAGGGCGGCCTGAGCGGAAAGGTGAAAGTATGGGCAGCTGTGCAGACAAAGAAGGAGCCCTTCGTCCTGAGCCTAAATGCTTGTGACAACCCACTGGGCCTGTCGGGCTCTGAGGGCCCTGCACTGGGACCCCTGCTCCCCTGCCCTTTGTTCAGTCACAGCAGAGATGGCCACACCCACTCCCTCTGTGAGGGCAGTGTTCCAACTTCCCTCAGCCGTGCCTCCTCTCCGCAGGTTACCATGGACTACAGATGCGGCATTCTGAGTCCGGGGCATTCCGAGAATTCCAAGGGCAGACATGATGACCTTAAATGATTTCCTCTTGGGTCAGTTTTGGTAAACTTTAGGAGCTAGGAAATGGTCCACTTTACACAAATGTTCAAATTTACTGGCATTTCATATATTCTCTGCTATAACATAGTCCTGATTCTCTCTGTATATTCTTTACTTATGTTTTGGTTTTCCTTGATCAAAGTGTGTCTTTTAAATCTTGTCAAAGAATATTCTTTGGACTTACTACATCCCCTGAATTTTATACGTTTTCTATTGTATTAAGTTCTCCTCATATCTTTATTTATCTTTTTTCTATGTTCTCAGGTTTCATTGTTATGATATTCTGATGTCAATTAAAACACTTGGTTATTCATTTTAATAAATCTTTTTACTTATAAAGATTTGGAGTTTTAAAGATTCCAGCTTTCTTGTAAGTTTCTAAGAGTCAGGTCCTCTACATTGTTGCTGGCCTAAAGCTTAGTTCACCCTATAGCAATGTATATATTGACCTATTTTCCCCTCGACTTTCTGTGATGCCCTACATCTCACCATTCTTGGCAGACAAGCAATTTGAAATACCCTTATTTCACAGCAAATAAGTCTCTGAAATAATGTTTATTTTTTAGAGAAATCTTCTTATATATTTAGGCAGAAATTCTGACCTGCCATAGTTTTCAAAACTGCATAATTTCACTCTTCTCAAAGATTAATCTGTTGTATTACACAACCTTTGAGTATTTATCTTTATCAATGACATGTACTTTATAAAAGTTTTAGAGATCCTACCAGTCTTTGAAAACATCCTTGTTCCTTGTTTCAGTTCCAGTTTTATGTATATTTTCTGCCCTGCACCTGATTATTCCAACATCTGATGGATGGCCTTGGGAATCTAATTCTTGTATTGATTGTTTTTGCTGATTGTCTCCCTTGTAGCTCATTTATTCATTATTGTGTAAATTTAGATCATGAGCTCATGTTTAGCTAAACAGCTGACCTTGTAAGAGGCTTAGGTGTGAACGCTCGTAAGCTTCATCAGAAAGTCGGCAAAGATTTATTTGTGTCGCTCCAAAGAGTGGCCCGCGAGGATTCCGTTTTCTATAACTGTTGGTCCAATACTCCCCCTAGAGGCAGGGACTCACACAGGGGCGCTTTGCGGCCCCCGATCTGGGTCAGGGGCAGTGGGCGTCCCGTGGCCCGGGCAGGAATCTCTCAGCATGTGTGTCAGGGACCCAACTGCCGGCGATCTTCGGTCCCCTGGCAGGAAGCTACGATGCCCAGACCTATGGTTAGCTGTGCAGCGAGGTGTACAGCGTGGACAGGTTCCAAACACACTACAATATGAGGGCGGGCTGAGTGGAAAGGTGAGAGTTTGGGCTGCTGTGCAGACAAAGAAGGCACCCTTTGGCCAGGGCCTAAATGCTTGTGACACCCCACTGGGCCTGCCAGGCTCTGAGGGCCCTGCCCTGCACGCCCTGCTCCCCTACCCTTTGTTCAGTCACAGCAGAGATGGCCACACCCTCTCCCTCAGTGAGGGCAGTGTTCCAACCTCCCTCAGGCCCGCCCCCTCTCCACAGTTTACCGTGGACTATAGATGCTGCATTCTGAGGCAAGGGTGTTCCGAGAATGACAAGGGCAGACATGATGAACTTAAATGATTTGCTCTTGTGTCAATTTTGGTAAACTTTAGGAGCTAGGAAATGGTCCACTTTACAGAAATGTTCAAATTTACTGGCATTTCAGATATTCTCTGTTATAACATTGTCCTGATTCTCTCTGTATATTCTTTACTTATGTTTTTGTTTTCCTTAATCAAAGTGTGTCTTTTAAATCTTTTCAAAGAATATTCTTTGGACTTACTACATCACCTGAATTTTATACGTTTTCTGTTGTATTAAGTTCTGCTCATATCTTTATTTATCTTTTTTCTATGTTCTCAGTGTTTATTGTTTTGTTCTTCTGATGTCAAATAAAACACTTGGTTATTCATTTTAATAAATTTTTTACTTATAATGATTTGAACTTTTGAAGATTCCAGCTTACTTGTAAGTTTCTAAGGGTCAGGTCCTCTACACTGTTTCTGGCCTAAGGCTTCGTTCACCATATAGCAATGCATATATTGACCAAATTTCCCCTCGACTTTCTGTGATTCCATACATCCCACCTCTCTTTGCAGACAAGCCATTTGAAATAACCTTAACTTATTTCACAGCCAATAAGTCTTTGTAATAATGTGTATTTTTTTGTGAAATCTTCTTATATAATTAGGCAGAAAATCTGACCTGCCATAGTTTTTAAAACAGCATAATTTCATTCTTCTCAATGATGAATCTGTTGTATTACACAACCTTTGAGTATTTAGCATTGTCAATGACATGTACTTTAAAAATGTTTTAGAGATCCTACAAGTCTTTGAAAACATCCTTGTTCCTTGTTTCAGTTCCAGTTTTATGTATATTTTCTGCCTTGCACCTGATTATTCCAACATGTGATGGATGGCCTAGGGAATCTAATTCTGGTATTGATTTTTTTGCTAATTGTCTCCCCCTTGTAGCTGATTTCTTCATTATTGTGTAAATTTAGATCATGATCTCATGTTTAGCTAAACAGTTGACATTGTAATAGGCTTAGGTGTGAACTCTCGTAAGCTTCATCAGAAAGTCGGCAAACATTTATTTGTGTCCCGCCAATGAGTTGCCCGCGAGGACCATGTTTTCTACAAGTGTTGGTCCAATACTTCCTCTAGAGGCAGGGACTCAGACAGGGATGCTTTGCGGCCCCCGATCTGGGGCTTTGGCAGTGGGCGGCCTGTGGCCCGGGCAGGAGCCTCTCCGCGTGTGTCCCAGGGACCCATCTGCCTGAGAACTTCGGTCACCTGGCAGGAAGCTACGATGCCCAGACCTATGGTTAGCTCTGCAGCGAGGTGTATTGCACGGACAGGTTTCACACACACTTCAAGTAAGAGGGCGGCCTGAGTGGAAAGGTTATAGTTTGGACAGCTGTGAAGACACAGAAGGCGCACTTTGGCCTGGGCCTAAATGCTTGTGACACACGACTGGGCCTGCCGGGCTCTGAGGGCCATGCCGTTGGCCCCCTTCTCGCCTGCCCTTTGTTAAGTCACAGCAGAGATGGCCCCACCCACTCCCTCAGTGAGGGCAGTGTTCCAAACACCCTCAGCCCCGCCCCCTCTCCGCAGGTTACCATGGACTACAGATGCTGCATTCTGAGTCCAGGGCATTCCGAGAAGGCCAAGGGCAGACAGGATGACCTTAAATGATTTCCTCTTGTGTCAATGTTGGTAAACTTTAGGACCTAGGAAATGGTCCACTTTACAGAAATATTCAAATTTACTGGCATTTCATATATTCTCTGCTATAACTTTGTCCTGATTCTTTCTGTATATTCTTTACTTATGTTTTGGTTTTCCTTAATCAAAGTGTGTCTTTTAAATCTTGTCAAAGAATATTCTTTGGACTTACTACCTCACCTGAATTTTATACGTTTTCTGTTGTATTAAGTTCTGCTCATATCTTTATTTATCTTTTTTCTATGTTCTCAGGGTTTATTGTTTTGATCTTCTGATGTCAATTAAAACACTTGGTTATTCATTTTAATAAATCTTTTTACTTATAAAGATTTGAACTTCTAAAGATTCCAGCTTACTTGTAAGTTTCTAAGGGTCATGTTCTCTACATTGTGGCTGGCCTAAGGCTTAGTTCAAAATATAGCAAAGTATATATTGACCTATTTTCCCCTCGACTTTCTGTGATTTCCTATATCTCACCTTTCTTTGTGACAAGCCATTTGAAATACTCTTAACTTATTTCACAGCCAATAAGTCTTTGAAATAATGTGTATTTTTTAGAGAAATATTCTTATATATTTAGGCAGAAAATCTCACCTGCCCTAGTTTTCAAAACAGCATAATTTCACTCTTCTCAATGATGAATCTGTTGTATTACACAACCTTTGAGTAATTAGCTTTATCAATGACATGTACTTTAAAAATGTTTTAGAGACACTACCAGTCTTTGAAAACATCCTTGTTCCTTGTTTCAGTTCCAGTTTTATGTATATTTTCTGCCTTGCACCTGATTATTCCAACATCTGATGGATGGCCTTGGCAATCTAATTCTGGTATTGATTGTTTGTGCTGATTGTCTCCCCCTTGTAGCTGATTTCTTCATTATTGTGTAAATTTAGATCATATGCTCATGTTTAGGTAAACAGCTGACCTTGTAAGAGGCTAAGGTGTGAACGCTCGTAAGCTTCATCAGAAAGACGGCAAAGATATATTTGTGTCGCTCCAATGAGTGGCCCGCGAGGACTCCGTTTTCTATTACTGTTGGTCCAATACTACCTCTTGAGGCAGGGACTCAGACAGGGCTGCTCTGCGGGCCCGATCTGGGGCATGGGCAGTGGGCGTCCTGTGGCCCAGGCAGGATCCTCTCCGCGTGGATGCCAGGGACCCAAATGCCTGCGATCTTCGGTCCTCTGGCAGGAACCTACGATGCCCAGACCTATGGTTAACTGTGCAGCGAGGTGTACTGCACAAAGAGGTTCCAAACACACTTCAAGTATGAGGGCGGTCTGAGTGGAAAGGTGAGAGTTTGGGCAGCTGTGCAGACAAAGAAGGCGCCCTTTGGCCAGGGCCTTAATGCTTGTGACACCCCACTGGGCCTGCCGGGCTCTGGGAGCACTGACCTGGACGCACTGCTCCCCTGCCCTTTGTTCAGTCACAGTAGAGATGGCCACACCTTCTCCCTCAGTGAGGGCAGTGTTCCAACCTACCTCAGCCCCGCCCCCTCTCCGCAGTTTACCTTGGACTATACATGCTGCATTCTGAGGCCAGTGCGTTCCGAGAATGCCAAGGGCAGACATGATGACCTTAAATGATTTCCTCTTGTGTCAGTTTTGGTAAACTTTAGGAGCTAGGAAATGGTCCACATTACAGAAATGTTCAAATTTACTGGCATTTCAGATATACTCTGTTATGACACAGCCCTGATTCTCTCTGTATATTCTTTACTTATGTTTTGGATTACCTTACTCAAAGTCTGTCTTTTAAATCTTTTCAAAAATATTCTTTGGACTTACTACATCACCTGAATTTTATAGGTTTTCTGTTGTGTTAAGTTCTGCTCATATCTCTATTTATCTTTTTTCTATGTTCTCAGGGTTTATTGTTTTGATCTTCTGATGTCAGTTAAAACTTTTGGTTATTCATTTTAATAAATCTATTTCCTTATAAAGTTTTGAACTTTTGAAGATTCCAGCTTACTTGTAAGTTTCTAAGGGTCAGGTCCTCTACATTGTGGCTGGCCTAAGGCTTAGTTCACCCTATAGCAATGTATATATTGACCTATATTCCCCTCGACTTTCTGTGATTTTCTACATCTCACCTTTCTTGGCAGACAAGCCTTTTGAAATACCCTTATTTCACAGCCCATAAGACTTTGAAATAATGTGTATTTTTAAGCGAAATCTTCTTATATAATTAGGCAGAAATTCTGACCTGCCATAGTTTTCAAAACTGCATAATTTCACTCTTCTCAAAGATTAATCTGTTGTATTACACAACCTTTGAGTATTTATCTTTATCAATGACATGTACTTTAAAAATGTTTTAAAGATCCTACCAGTCTTTGAAAACATCCTTGTTCCTTGTTTCAGTTCCAGTTTTATGTATATTTTCTGCCTTGAACCTGATTATTCCAACATCTGATGGTTGGCCTTGGGAATCTAATTCTGGTATTGATTGTTTTTGCTGATTATCTCCCCTTGTACCTGATTTCTTCATTATTGTGTAAATTTAGATCATGAGCTCATGTTTAGCTAAACAGCTGACCTTGTAAGAGGCTTAGGTGTGAACGCTCGTAAGCTTCAGCAGAAAGTCGGCAAAGATTTATTTGTGTCGCTCCAATGAGTGGCCCCCGCGGACTCCGTTTTCTATTACTGTTGGTCCAATACTCCCTCTTGAGGCAGGGACTCAGACAGGGCTGCTCTGCGGCCCCGATCTGGGGCATGGGCAGTGGGCGGTCTGTGGCCCTGGCAGGATTCTCTCAGCGTGGGTGCCAGGGACCCAACTGCCTGTGATCTTCGGTCCTCTGGCAGGAAGCTACGATGCCCAGACCTATGGTTAACTGTGCAGCGAGGTGTACTGCGTGGACAGCTTCCAAACACACTACAAGTATGAGGGCGGGCTGAGTCGAAAGGAGAGAGTTTGGGCAGCTATGCAGACAAAGAAGGCGCCCTTTGGCCAGGGCCTAAATGCTTGTGACACCCCACTGGGCTTGCCGGGCTCTGGGGGCCCCGACCTGGACGCACTGCTCCCCTGCCCTTTGTTCAGTCACAGCAGAGATGGCCACACCCTCTCCCTCAGTTAGGGCACTGCTCCAACCACCCTCAGCCCCGCCCCCTCTCCGCAGTTTACCGTGGACTATACATGCTGCATTCTGAGGCCAGGGCGTTCCGAGAATGCCAAGGGCAGACATGATGAACTTAAATGATTTGCTCTTGTGTCAATTTTGGTAAACTTTAGGAGCTAGGAAATGGTCCACTTTACAGAAATGTTCAAATTTACTGGCATTTCAGATATTCTCTGCTATAACATAGTCCTGATTCTCTCTGTATATTCTTTACTTATGTTTTGGTTTTCCTTGATCAAAGTGTGTCTTTTAAATCTTCTCAAAGAATATTCTTTGGACTTACTACATCACCTGAATTTTATACGTTTTCTATTGTATTAAGTTCTCCTCATATCTTTATTTATCTTTTTTCTATGTTCTCAGGTTTCATTGTTATGATATTCTAATGTCAATTAAAACACTTGGTTATTCATTTTAATAAATCTTTTTACTTATAAAGATTTGGAGTTTTAAAGATTCCAGCTTTCTTGTAAGTTTCTAAGAGTCAGTTCCTCTACATTGTTGCTGGCCTAAAGCTTAGTTCACCCTATAGCAATGTATATATTGACCTATTTTCCCCTCGACTTTCTGTGATGCCCTACATCTCACCATTCTTGGCAGACAAGCAATTTGAAATACCCTTATTTCACAGCAAATAAGTCTCTGAAATAATGTTTATTTTTTAGAGAAATCTTCTTATATATTTAGGCAGAAATTCTGACCTGCCATAGTTTTCAAAACTGCATAATTTCACTCTTCTCAAAGATTAATCTGTTGTATTACACAACCTTTGAGTATTTATCTTTATCAATGACATGTACTTTAAAAAAGTTTTAGAGATCCTACCAGTCTTTGAAAACATCCTTGTTCCTTGTTTCAGTTCCAGTTTTATGTATATTTTCTGCCCTGCACCTGATTATTCCAACATCTGATGGATGGCCTTGGGAATCTAATTCTTGTATTGATTGTTTTTGCTGATTGTCTCCCTTGTAGCTCATTTATTCATTATTGTGTAAATTTAGATCATGAGCTCATGTTTAGCTAAACAGCTGACCTTGTAAGAGGCTTAGGTGTGAACGCTCGTAAGCTTCATCAGAAAGTCGGCAAAGATTTATTTGTGTCGCTCCAAAGAGTGGCCCGCGAGGACTCCGTTTTCTATAACTGTTGGTCCAATACTCCCCCTAGAGGCAGGGACTCACACAGGGGCGCTTTGCGGCCCCCGATCTGGGGCAGGGGCAGTGGGCGTCCCGTGGCCCGGGCAGGAATCTCTCAGCATGGGTGCCAGGGACCCAACTGCCGGCGATCTTCGGTCCCCTGGCAGGAAGCTACGATGCCCAGACCTATGGTTAGCTGTGCAGCGAGGTGTACAGCGTGGACAGCTTCCAAACACACTACAAGTATGAGGGCGGGCTGAGTCGAAAGGAGAGAGTTTGGGCAGCTATGCAGACAAAGAAGGCGCCCTTTGGCCAGGGCCTAAATGCTTGTGACACCCCACTGGGCTTGCCGGGCTCTGGGGGCCCCGACCTGGACGCACTGCTCCCCTGCCCTTTGTTCAGTCACAGCAGAGATGGCCACACCCTCTCCCTCAGTTAGGGCACTGCTCCAACCACCCTCAGCCCCGCCCCCTCTCCGCAGTTTACCGTGGACTATACATGCTGCATTCTGAGGCCAGGGCGTTCCGAGAATGCCAAGGGCAGACATGATGAACTTAAATGATTTGCTCTTGTGTCAATTTTGGTAAACTTTAGGAGCTAGGAAATGGTCCACTTTACAGAAATGTTCAAATTTACTGGCATTTCAGATATTCTCTGCTATAACATAGTCCTGATTCTCTCTGTATATTCTTTACTTATGTTTTGGTTTTCCTTGATCAAAGTGTGTCTTTTAAATCTTCTCGAAGAATATTCTTTGGACTTACTACATCACCTGAATTTTATACGTTTTCTATTGTATTAAGTTCTCCTCATATCTTTATTTATCTTTTTTCTATGTTCTCAGGTTTCATTGTTATGATATTCTAATGTCAATTAAAACACTTGGTTATTCATTTTAATAAATCTTTTTACTTATAAAGATTTGGAGTTTTAAAGATTCCAGCTTTCTTGTAAGTTTCTAAGAGTCAGTTCCTCTACATTGTTGCTGGCCTAAAGCTTAGTTCACCCTATAGCAATGTATATATTGACCTATTTTCCCCTCGACTTTCTGTGATGCCCTACATCTCACCATTCTTGGCAGACAAGCAATTTGAAATACCCTTATTTCACAGCAAATAAGTCTCTGAAATAATGTTTATTTTTTAGAGAAATCTTCTTATATATTTAGGCAGAAATTCTGACCTGCCATAGTTTTCAAAACTGCATAATTTCACTCTTCTCAAAGATTAATCTGTTGTATTACACAACCTTTGAGTATTTATCTTTATCAATGACATGTACTTTAAAAAAGTTTTAGAGATCCTACCAGTCTTTGAAAACATCCTTGTTCCTTGTTTCAGTTCCAGTTTTATGTATATTTTCTGCCCTGCACCTGATTATTCCAACATCTGATGGATGGCCTTGGGAATCTAATTCTTGTATTGATTGTTTTTGCTGATTGTCTCCCTTGTAGCTCATTTATTCATTATTGTGTAAATTTAGATCATGAGCTCATGTTTAGCTAAACAGCTGACCTTGTAAGAGGCTTAGGTGTGAACGCTCGTAAGCTTCATCAGAAAGTCGGCAAAGATTTATTTGTGTCGCTCCAAAGAGTGGCCCGCGAGGACTCCGTTTTCTATAACTGTTGGTCCAATACTCCCCCTAGAGGCAGGGACTCACACAGGGGCGCTTTGCGGCCCCCGATCTGGGGCAGGGGCAGTGGGCGTCCCGTGGCCCGGGCAGGAATCTCTCAGCATGGGTGCCAGGGACCCAACTGCCGGCGATCTTCGGTCCCCTGGCAGGAAGCTACGATGCCCAGACCTATGGTTAGCTGTGCAGCGAGGTGTACAGCGTGGACAGGTTCCAAACACACTACAATATGAGGGCGGGCTGAGTGGAAAGGTGAGAGTTTGGGCTGCTGTGCAGACAAAGAAGGCACCCTTTGGCCAGGGCCTAAATGCTTGTGACACCCCACTGGGCCTGCCAGGCTCTGAGGGCCCTGCCCTGCACGCCCTGCTCCCCTACCCTTTGTTCAGTCACAGCAGAGATGGCCACACCCTCTCCCTCAGTGAGGGCAGTGTTCCAACCTCCCTCAGGCCCGCCCCCTCTCCACAGTTTACCGTGGACTATAGATGCTGCATTCTGAGGCAAGGGTGTTCCGAGAATGACAAGGGCAGACATGATGAACTTAAATGATTTGCTCTTGTGTCAATTTTGGTAAACTTTAGGAGCTAGGAAATGGTCCACTTTACAGAAATGTTCAAATTTACTGGCATTTCAGATATTCTCTGTTATAACATTGTCCTGATTCTCTCTGTATATTCTTTACTTATGTTTTTGTTTTCCTTAATCAAAGTGTGTCTTTTAAATCTTTTCAAAGAATATTCTTTGGACTTACTACATCACCTGAATTTTATACGTTTTCTTTTGTATTAAGTTCTGCTCATATCTTTATCTTTTTTCTATGTTCTCAGAGTTTATTGTTTTGATCTTCTGATGTCAATTAAAACACTTGGTTATTCATTTTAATAAATCTTTTTACTTATAAAGATTTGAACTTTTAAAGATTCCAGCTTACTTGTAAGTTTCTAAGGGTCAGGTTCTCTACATTGTTGCTGGCCTAAGGCTTAGTTCACAATATAGCAGAGTATATATTGACCTATTTTCCCCTCGACTTTCTGTGATTTCCTACATCTCACCTTTCTTTGCAGACAAGCCATTTGAATTACCCTTACCTTATTTCACAGCCAATAAGTCTCTGAAATAATGTGTATTTTTTAGAGAAATCTTCTTATATATTTAGGCAGAAAATCTGACCTGCCATAGTTTTCAAAACAGCATAATTACACTCTTCTCAATGATGAATCTGTTGTATTACACAACCATTGAGTATTTAGCTTTATCAAAGACATGTACTTTAAAAATGTTTTAGAGATCCTTCCAGTCTTTGAAAACATCCTTGTTCCTTGTTTCAGTTCCAGTTTTATGTATATTTTCTGCCTTGCACCTGATTATTCCAGCGTCTGCTCGATGGCCTAGGGAATCTTATTCTGGTATTGATTGTTTTTGCTGTTTGTCTCACCCTGTAGCTGATTTCTTCATTTTTGTGTAAATTTAGATCATGAGCTCATGTTTAGCTAAACAGCTGACCTTGTAAGAGGCTTAGGTGTGAACACTCGTAAGCTTCATCAGAAAGTCCGCAAAGATTTATTTGTGTCCCCCCAATGAGTTGCCCGCGAGAAACCCGTTTTCTACGAGTGTTGGTCCAATACTCCCTCTAGAGCCACGGCCTCAGACAGGGCTGCTTTGTGCCCCACGATCTGCGGCAGTGGCAGTGGGGGGCCTGTGGCCAGGTCAGGAGCCTCTCCGCGTGTGTCCCAGGGACCCATCTGCGTGTGAAGTTCGGTCACCTGGCAGGAGGCTATGATGCCCAGACCTATGGTTGGCTGTGCAGCGAGGTGTACTGCGCGGCAGGTTCCACATGCTCTTCAAGTAAGAGGGCGGCCTGAGTGGAAAGGTGAATGTTTGGGCAGCTGTGCAGACAAAGAAGGAGCCCTTTGTCCTGGGCCTAAATGCTTGTGACACCCCACTGGGCCTGCCGGGCTCTGAGGGACCTGCCCTGGGCCCCTGTTCCCCTGCCCTTTGTTCAGTCACAGCAGAATTGGCCACACTCACTCCCTCTGTGAGGGAAGTGTTCCAAACTCCCTCAGCCCCGCCCCCTCTCCGCAGCTTACCACGGACTACAGATGCTGCATTCTGAGTCCAGGGCATTCCGAGAATTCCAAGGGCAGACCATGATGACCTTAAATGATTTCCTCTTGTGTCAATTTGGTAAACTTTAGGAGCTAGGAAATGGTCCACTTTACAGAAATGTTCAAATTTACTGGCATTTCAGATATTCTCTGCTATAACATTGTCCTGATTCTTTCTGTATATTCTTTACTTATGTTTTGGTTTTCCTTAATCAAAGTGTGTCTTTTAAATCTTGTCAAAGAATATTCTTTGGACTTACTAAATTACCTGAATTTTATACGTTTTCTATTGTATTAAGTTCTCCTCATATCTTTATTTATCTTTTTTCTATGTTCTCAGGGTTTATTGTTTTGATCTTCTGATGTCAATTAAAACTCTTGGTTATTCATTTTAATAAATCTTTTTACTTATAAAGATTTGGACTTTTAAAGGTTCCAGCTTACTTGTAAGTTTCTAAGGGTCAGGTCCTCTACATTGTTGCTGGCCTAAGGCTTAGTTCACAGTAAGGCAAAGTATATATTGACCTATTTTCCCCTCGACTTTCTGTGATTCCCTACATCTCAACTTTCTTTGCAGACAGGCCATTTGAAATACCCTTATCTTATTTAACAGCGAATAAGTCTTTGAAATAATGTTTATTTTTTAGAGAAATCATCTTATATATTTAGGCAGAAAATCTGACCTGACATAATTTTCAAAACAGCATAATTTCAGTCTTCTCAATGATGAATATGTTGTATTACACAACCCTTGAGTATTCAGCTTTATCAATGACATGTACTTTAAAAATGTTTTAGAGATCCTTCCAGTCTTTGAAAACATCCTTGTTCCTTGTTTCAGTTCCAGTTTTATGTATATTTTCTGCCTTGTACCTGATTATTCCAACGTCAGATCGATGGCCTAGGGAATCTAATTCTGGTATTGATAGTTTTTGCTGATTGTCTCCCCCTGTAGCTGATTTCTTCATTATTGTGTAAATTTAGATGATGAGCTCATGTTTAGCTAAACAGCTGACTTTGTAAGAGGCTGAGGTGTGAACACTCGTAAGCTTCATCAGAAGGTCCGCAAAGATTTATTTGTGTCCCTCCAATGAGTTGCCCACGAGGACCCCGTTTTCTACAAGTGTTGGTCCACTACTCCCTCTAGAGTCACGGCATCAGACAGGGCTGCTTTGTGCCCCACGATCTTGGGCAGTGGCAGTGGGCGGCCTGTGGCCAGGTCAGGAGCCTCTCCGCGTGTGTTTCAGGGACCCATCTGCCTGCGAACTTCGGACACCTGGCAGGAACCTACGATGCCCAGACCTATGGTTAACTGTGCAGCGATGTGTACTGCGAGGACAGGTTCCACATGCACTTCAAGTAAGAGGGCGGCCTGAGCGGAAAGGTGAAAGTATGGGCAGCTGTGCAGACAAAGAAGGAGCCCTTCGTCCTGAGCCTAAATGCTTGTGACAACCCACTGGGCCTGTCGGGCTCTGAGGGCCCTGCACTGGGACCCCTGCTCCCCTGCCCTTTGTTCAGTCACAGCAGAGATGGCCACACCCACTCCCTCTGTGAGGGCAGTGTTCCAACTTCCCTCAGCCGTGCCTCCTCTCCGCAGGTTACCATGGACTACAGATGCTGCATTCTGAGTCCGGGGCATTCCGAGAATTCCAAGGGCAGACATGATGAACTTAAATGATTTGCTCTTGTGTCAGTTTGGTAAACTTTAGGAGCTAGGAAATGGTCCACTTTACACAAATGTTCAAATTACTGGCATTTCATATATTCTCTGCTATAACTTTGTCCTGATTCTCTCTGTATATTCTTTACTTATGTTTTTGTTTGCCTTAATTAAAGTGTGTCTTTTAAATCTTTTCAAAAATATTCTTTGGACTTACTACATCACTTGAATTTTATACGTTTTCTGTTGTATTAAGTTCTGCTCATATCTTTATTTATCTTTTTTCTATGTTTTCAGGGTTTATTGTTTTGATCTTCTGATGTCAATTAAAACACTTGGTTATTCATTTTAATAAATCATTTTCCTTAT
Source organism: Mesoplodon bidens (assembly GCF_964165515.1). Classification (NCBI taxonomy): domain Eukaryota; kingdom Metazoa; phylum Chordata; class Mammalia; order Artiodactyla; family Ziphiidae; genus Mesoplodon; species Mesoplodon bidens. Next base: position 134,732 of record NW_027671293.1, on the reverse strand, counting down.
AAAGATTTGAACTTTTAAAGAATCCAGCTTACTTGTAAGATTCTAAGGCACAGGTCCAGTACATTTTTGCTGGCCTAAGGCTTTGTTCAACATATAGCAATGTATATATTGACCTATTTTCCCCTCGACTTTCTGTGATTCCCAACATCTCACCTTTCTTTGCAGACAAGCCATTTGAAATACCCTTAACTTATTTCATAGCCAATAAGTGTTTGAAATAATGTGTATTTTTTAGAGAAATCGTCTTATATAATTACGCAGAAAATCTGACCAGCCATAGTTTTCAAAACAGCATAAATTCACCCTCCTCAAAGATTCATCTGTTTTATTACACCACCTTTGAGTATTTATCTTTATCAATGACATGTACTATAAAAAGGTTTTAAAGATCCTACCAGTGTTTGAAAACATCATTTTTCCTTGTTTCAGTTCCAGTTTTATGTATATTTTCTGCCTTGAACCTGATTATTCCAACATCTGCTGGATGGCCATGGGAATCTAATTCTGGTATTGATTGTTTTTGTTGGTTGTCTCCCCTTGTAGCTGATTTCTTCATTATTGTGTAAATTTAGATCATGAGCTCATGTTTAGCTAAACAGCTGTCCTTGATAGAGGCTTAGGTGTGAACGCTCGTAATCTTCATCAGAAAGTCGGCAAAGATTGATTTGTGTCGCTCCAAAGAGTGGCCCGCGAGGACTCCGTTTTCTATAACTGTTGGTCCAATACTCCCTCTAGAGGCAGGGACTCAGAAAGGGCCGCTTTGTGGCCCCCGATCAGGGGCAGGGGCAGTGGGCGTCCCGTGGCCCGGGCAGGATTCTCTCAGCATGGGTGCCAGGGACCCAACTGCCTGCGATCTTCGGTCCCATGGCAGGAAGCTACGATGCCCAGACATATGGTTAGCTGTGCAGCGAGGTGTACTACACGGACAGGTTCCAAACACACTTCAAGTATGAGGGCGGGCTGAGTCGAAAGGTGAGAGTTTGGGCTGCTGTGCAGACAAAGAAGGCACCCTTTGGACAGGGCCTAAATGCTTGTGACACCCCACTGGGCCTGCCGGGCTCTGAGGGCCCTGCCCTGGACGCCCTGCTCCCCTGCCCTGTGTTCAGTCACAGCAGAAATGGCCACACCCTCTCCCTCAGTGAGGGCAGTGTTCCAACCTCCCTCAGGCCCGCCCCCTCTCCGCAGTTTACCGGGGACTATAGATGCTGCATTCTGAGGCCAGGGCATTCCGAGAATGCCAAGGGCAGACATGATGACCTTAAATGATTTCCTCTTGTGTCAGTATTGGTAAATTTTAGGAGCTAGGAAATGGTCCACGTTACAGAAATGTTCCAATTTACTGGCATTTCAGATATTCGCTGTTATAACACTGTCCTGATTCTCTCTGTATATTCTTTACTTATGTTTTTGTTTTCCTTAATCAAAGTGTGTCTTTTAAATCTTTTCAAAAATATTCTTTGAACTTACTACATCAGCTGAATTTTATACGTTTTCTGTTGTATTAAATTCTGCTCATATCTTTATTTATCGTTTTTCTATGTTCTCAGGGTTTATTGTTTTGATCTTCTGATGTCAATTAAAACACTTGGTTATTCATTTTAATAATTTTTTTTACTTATAAAGATATGAACTTTTGAAGATTCCAGCTTACTTGTAAGTTTCTAAGAATCAGGTCCTCTACACTGTTTCTGGACTAAGCCTTCGTTCACCATATAGCAATGCATATATTGACCAAATTTCCCCTCGACTTTCTGTGATTCCATACATCTCACCTCTGTTTGCAGACAAGCCATTTAAAATAACCTTAACTTATTTCACAGCCAATAAGTCTTTGAAATAATGTGTATTTTTTAGCGAAATCTTCTTATATAATTAGGCAGAAAATCTGACCTGCCATAGTTTTTAAAACAGCATAATTTCACTCTTCTCAATGATGAATCTGTTGTATGACACAACCTTTGAGTATTAAGCTTTGTCAATGACATGTACTTTAAAGATATTTTAGAGATCCTACCAGTCTTTGAAAACATCCTTGTTCTTTGTTTCAGTTCCAGTTTTATGTATATTTTCTGCCTTGCACCTGATTATTCCAACATCTGATGGATGGCCTAGGGAATCTAATTCTTGTATTGATTGTTTTTGCTGATTGTCTCCCACTTGTAGCTGATTTCTTCATTATTGTGTAAATTTAGATCATGAGCTCATGTTTAGCTAAACAGCTGACCTTGTAAGAGGCTTAGGTGTGAACGCTCGTAAGCTTCATCAGAAAGTCGGCAAAGATTTATTTGTGTCCCTCCAATGAGTTGCCCGCGAGGTCCCCGTTTTCTACAAGTGTTGGTCCAATACTTCCTCTAGAAGCAGGGACTCAGATAGGGCTGCTTTGCGGCCCCCGATCTGGGGCAGTGGCAGTGGGCGGTTGTGGCCCGTGCAGGAGCCTCTCCGCGTGTGTCCCAGGGACCCATCTGCCTGAGAACTTTGGTCACCTGGCAGGAAGCTACGATGCCCAGACCTATGGTTAGCTGTGCAGCGAGGTGTATTGCACGGCCAGATTTCACACACACTTCAAGTAAGAGGGCAGCCTGAGTGGATAGGTGAGTGTTTGGGCGGCTGTGCAGACAAAGAAGGCGCTCTTCGGCCTGGGCCTAAATGCTTGTGACACCCCACTACCCCTACCGGGCTCTGAGGGCCCTGCCCTGGGACCCTGCACCCCTGCCTTTGTTCAGTCACAGCAGAGATGGCCACACCCACTCCCTCAGTGAGGGCAGTGTTCCAAACTCCCTCAGCCCCGCCACCTCTCCGCAGGTTACCGTGGAGAACAGATGCTGCATTATGAGGCCAGGGCGTTCCGAGAATGCCAGGGGCAGAAATGATGACCTTAAATGGTTTTCTCTTGTGTCAGTTTTGGTAAACTTTAGGAGCTACGAAATGGTCCACTTTACACAATGTCCTAATTTACTGGCAATTCCTATATTCTCTGCTGTAACATTGTCCTGATTCTTTCTGTGTATTCTTTACTTATGTTTGTGTTTTCCTAAATCAAAGTGTGTCTTTTAAATCTTTTCAAAGAATATTCTTTGGACTTACTACCTCACCTGAATTTTATAGGTTTTCTGTTGTATTAAGTTCTGCTCATATCTTTATTTATCTTTTTTCTATGTTCTCAGGGTTTATTGTTTTGATCTTCTGATGTCATTTAAAACATTTGGCTATTTATTTTAATAAATCTTTTTACTTATAAAGTTTTGACCTTTTGAGGATTCCAGCTTACTTGTAAGTTTCTAAGGGTCAGGTCCTCTACATTGTTGCTGGCCTAAGGCTTAGTTCACCCTATAGCAATGTATATATTGACCTATTTTCCCCTCGACTTTCTGTGATTCCCTACATCTCACCTTTCTTGGCAGACAAGCCATTTGAAATACCCTTAACTTATTTCACAGCCCATAAGTCTTTGAAATAATGTGTATTTTTAAGCGAAATCTTCTTATATAATTAGGCAGAAAATCTGACCTGCCATAGTTTTCAAAACAGCATAATTTCACTCTTCTCAAAGATTAATCTGTTGTATTACACAACCTTTGAGTATTTATCTTTATCAATGACATGTACTTTAAAAATGTTTTAAAGATCCTACCAGTCTTTGAAAACATCCTTGTTCCTTGTTTCAGTTCCAGTTTTATGTATATTTTCTGCCTTGCACCTGAGTATTCCAACATCTGATGGATGGCCTAGGGAATCTAATTCTGGTATTGATTGTTTTTGCTGATTGTCTCCCCTTGTACCTGATTTCTTCATTATTGTATAAATTTAGACAATGAGCTCATGTTTAGCTAAACAGCTGACCTTGTAAGAGGCTTAGGTGTGAACGCTCATAAGCTTCATCAGAACGTCGGCAAAGATTTATTTGTGTCGCTCCAATGAGTTGCCCGCGAGGACCCCGTTTTCTATAACTCTTGGTCCAATACACCCTCTAGAGGCAGGGACTCAGACAGGGCTGCTTTGCGGCCCCCGATCTGGGGCAGGGGCAGTGGGAGGCCTGTGGCCCGGGCAGGAGCCTCTCCGCGTGGGTGCCAGGGACCCAACTGCCTGCGATCTTTTGTCCACTGGCAGGAAGCTACGATGCCCAGACCTATGGTTAGCTGTGCAGCGAGGTGTACTGCGCGGACAGGTTCCAAACACACTTCAAGTATGAGGGCGGGCTGAGTGGAAAGGAGAGAGTTTGGGCAGCTGTGCAGACAAAGAAGGCGCCCTTTGGCTAGAACCTAAATGCTTGTGACACCCCACTGGGCCTGCCGTGCTCTGGGGTCCCTGACCTGGACGCACTGCTCCCCTGCCCTTTGTTCAGTCACAGCAGAGATGGCCACACCCTCTCCCTCAGTTAGGGCAGTGCTCCAACTTCCCTCAGCCCCGCCCACTCTCCGCAGTTTACCGTGGACTATACATGCTGCATTCTGAGGCCAGGGCGTTCCGAGAATGCCAAGGGCAGACATGATGAACTTAAATGATTTGCTCTTGTGGCAGTTTGGTAAACTTTAGGAGCTAGGAAATGGTCCACTTTACACAAATGTTCAAATTACTGGCATTTCATATATTCTCTGCTATAACATTGTCCTGATTCTCTCTGTATATTCTTTACTTATGTTTTTGTTTGCCTTAATCAAAGTGTGTCTTTTAAATCTTTTCAAAAATATTCTTTGGACTTACTACATCACTTGAATTTTATACGTTTTCTGTTGTATTAAGTTCTGCTCATATCTTTATTTATCTTTTTTCTATGTTTTCAGGGTTTATTGTTTTGATCTTCTGATGTCAATTAAAACACTTGGTTATTCATTTTAATAAATCATTTTCCTTATAAAGATTTGAACTTTTAAAGAATCCAGCTTACTTGTAAGATTCTAAGGCACAAGTCCAGTACATTTTTGCTGGCCTAAGGCTTTGTTCAACATATAGCAATGTATATATTGACCTATTTTCCCCTCGACTTTCTGTGATTCCCTACATCTCACCTTTCTTGGCAGACAAGCCATTTGAAATACCCTTAACTTATTTCATAGCCAATAAGTGTTTGAAATAATGTGTAATTTTTAGAGAAATCGTCTTATATAATTAGGCAGAAAATCTGACCAACCATAGTTTTCAAAACAGCATAAATTCACCCTTCTCAAAGATTCATCTGTTGTATTACACAACCTTTGAGTATTTATCTTTATCAATGACATGTACTATAAAAAGGTTTTAAAGATCCTACCAGTGTTTGAAAACATCATTTTTCATTGTTTCAGTTCCAGTTTTATGTATATTTTCTGCCTTGAACCTGATTATTCCAACATCTGCTGGATGGCCATGGGAATCTAATTCTGGTATTGATTGTTTTTGTTGGTTGTCTCCCCTTGTAGATGATTTCTTCATTATTGTGTAAATTTAGATCATGAGCTCATGTTTAGCTAAACAGCTGTCCTTGTTAGAGGCTTAGGTGTGAACGCTCGTAAGCTTCATCAGAAAGTCGGCAAAGATTGATTTGTGTCGCTCCAAAGAGTGGCCCGCGAGGACTCCGTTTTCTATAACTGTTGGTCCAATACTCCCTCTAGAGGCAGGGACTCAGAAAGGGCCGCTTTGTGGCCCCCGATCTGAGGCAGGGGCAGTGGGCGTCCCGTGGCCCGGGCAGGATTCTCTCAGCATGGGTGCCAGGGACCCAACTGCCTGCGATCTTCAGTCCCATGGCAGGAAGCTACGATGCCCAGACATATGGTTAGCTGTGCAGCGAGGTGTACTACACGGACAGGTTCCAAACACACTTCAAGTATGAGGGCGGGCTGAGTGGAAAGGTGAGAGTTTGGGCTGCTGTGCAGACAAAGAAAGCACACTTTGGACAGGGCCTAAATGCTTGTGACACCCCACTGGGCCTGCCGGGCTCTGAGGGCCCTGCCCTGGACGCCCAGCTCCCCTGCCCTTTGTTCAGTCACAGCAGAGATGGCCACACCCTCTCCCTCAGTGAGGGCAGTGTTCCAACGTCCCTCAGGCCCGCCCCCTCTCCGCAGTTTACCGGGGACTATAGATGCTGCATTCTGAGGCCAGGGCATTCCAAGAATGCCAAGGGCAGACATGATGACCTTAAATGATTTCCTCATGTGTCAGTTTTGGTAAACTTTAGGAGCTAGGAAATGGTCCACGTTACAGAAATGTTCCAATTTACTGGCATTTCAGATATTCGCTGTTATAACACTGTCCTGATTCTCTCTGTATATTCTTTACTTATGTTTTTGTTTTCCTTAATCAAAGTGTGTCTTTTAAATCTTTTCAAAAATATTCTTTGGACTTACTACATCACCTGAATTTTATACGTTTTCTGTTGTATTAAATTCTGCTCATATCTTTATTTATCGTTTTTCTATATTCTCAGGGTTTATTGTTTTGATCTTCTGATGTCAATTAAAACACTTGGTTATTCATTTTAATAATTTTTTTTACTTATAAAGATTTGAACTTTTGAAGATTCCAGCTTACTTGTAAGTTTCTAAGGGTCAGGTCCTCTACACTGTTTCTGGACTAAGCCTTCGTTCACCATATAGCAATGCATATATTGACCAAATTTCCCCTCGACTTTCTGTGATTCCATACATCTCACCTCTGTTTGCAGACAAGCCATTTAAAATAACCTTAACTTATTTCACAGCCAATAAGTCTTTGAAATAATGTGTATTTTTTAGCGAAATCTTCTTATATAATTAGGCAGAAAATCTGACCTGCCATAGTTTTTAAAACAGCATAATTTCACTCTTCTCAATGATGAATCTGTTGTATGACACAACATTTGAGTATTAAGCTTTGTCAATGACATGTACTTTAAAAATGTTTTAGAGATCCTACCAGTCTTTGAAAACATCCTTGTTCCTTGTTTCAGTTCCAGTTTTATGTATATTTTCTGCCTTGCACCTGATTATTCCAACATCTGATGGATGGCCTAGGGAATCTAATTCTGGTATTGATTGTTTTTGCTGATTGTCTCCCCCTTGTAGCTGATTTCTTCATTATTGTGTAAATTTAGATCATGAGCTCATGTTTAGCTAAACAGTTCACCTTGTAAGAGGCTTAGGTGTGAACGCTCGTAATCTTCATCAGAAATTCGGCAAAGATTTATTTGTGTCCCTCCAATGAGTTGCCGCGAGGTCCCCGTTTTCTACAAGTGTTGGTCCAATACATCCTCTAGAAGCAGGGACTCAGACAGGGCTGCTTTGCGGCCCCCGATCTGGGGCAGTGGCAGTGGGCGGTTGTGGCCCGTGCAGGAGCCTCTCCGCGTGTGTCCAGGGACCCATCTGCCTGAGAACTTTGGTCACCTGGCAGGAAGCTACGATGCCCAGACCTATGGTTAGCTGTGCAGCGAGGTGTATTGCACGGCCAGGTTTCACACACACTTCAAGTAAGAGGGCGGCCTGAGTGGATAGGTGAGTGTTTGGGCGGCTGTGCAGACAAAGAAGGAGCTCTTCGGCATGGGCCTAAATGCTTGTGACACCCCACTAACCCTACCGGGCTCTGAGGGCCCTGTCCTGGGACCCTGCACCCCTGCCTTTGTTCAGTCACAGCAGAGATGGCCACACCCACTCCCTCAGTGAGGGCAGTGTTCCAAACTCCCTCAGCCCCGCCACCTCTCCGAAATTTACCGTGGAGAACAGATGCTGCATTATGAGGCCAGGGCGTTCCGAGAATGCCAGGGGCAGACATGATGACCTTAAATGGTTTTCTCTTGTGTCAGTTTTGGTAAACTTTAGGAGCTACGAAATGGTCCACTTTACACAATGTCCTAATTTACTGGCAATTCCTATATTCTCTGCTGTAACATTGTCCTGATTCTTTCTGTGTATTCTTTACTTATGTTTGTGTTTTCCTAAATCAAAGTGTGTCTTTTAAATCTTTTCAAAGAATACTCTTTGGACTTACTACATCACCTGAATTTTATAGGTTTTCTGTTGTATTAAGTTCTGCTCATATCTTTATTTATCTTTTTTCTATGTTCTCAGGGTTTATTGTTTTGATCTTCTGAAGTCATTTAAAACATTTGGTTATTTATTTTAATAAATCTTTTTACTTTTAAAGTTTTGAACTTTTGAGGATTCCAGCTTACTTGTAAGTTTCTAAGGGTCAGGTCCTCTACATTGTTGCTGGCCTAAGGCTTAGATCACCCTATAGCAATGTATATATTGACCTATTTTCCCCTCGACTTTCTGTGATTCCCTACATCTCACCTTTCTTGGCAGACAAGCCATTTGAAATACCCTTAACTTATTTCACAGCCCATAAGTCTTTGAAATAATGTGTATTTTTAAGCGAAATCTTCTTATATAAGTAGGCAGAAAATCTGACCTGCCATAGTTTTCAAAACAGCATAATTTCACTCTTCTCAAAGATGAATCTGTTGTATTACACAACCTTTGAGTATTTATCTTTATCAATGACATGTACTTTAAAAATATTTTAAAGATCCTACCAGTCTTTGAAAACATCCTTGTTCCTTGTTTCAGTTCCAGTTTTATGTATATTTTCTGCCTTGAACCTGAGTATTCCAACATCTGATGGATGGCCTAGGGAATCTAATTCTGGTATTGATTGTTTTTGCTGATTGTCTCCCCTTGTACCTGATTTCTTCATTATTGTATAAATTTAGACAATGAGCTCATGTTTAGCTAAACAGCTGACCTTGTAAGAGGCTTAGGTGTGAACGCTCGTAAGCTTCATCAGAACGTCGGCAAAGATTTATTTGTGTCGCTCCAATGAGTTGCCCGCGAGGACCCCGTTTTCTATAACTCTTGGTCCAATACACCCTCTAGAGGCAGGGACTCAGACAGGGCTGCTTTGCGGCCCCCGATCTGGGGCAGGGGCAGTGGGAGGCCTGTGTCCCGGGCAGGAGCCTCTCCGCATGGGTGCCAGGGACCCAACTGCCTGCGATCTTTGGTCCACTGGCAGGAAGCTACGATGCCCAGACCTATGGTTAGCTGTGCAGCGAGGTGTACTGCACGGACAGGTTCCAAACACACTTCAAGTATGAGGGCGGGCTGAGTGGAAAGGAGAGAGTTTGGGCAGCTGTGCAGACAAAGAAGGCGCCCTTTGGCCAGAACCTATATGCTTGTGACACCCCACTGGGCCTGCCGGGCTCTGGGGTCCCTGACCTGGACGCACTGCTCCCCTGCCCTTTGTTCAGTCACAGCAGAGATGGCCACACCCTCTCCCTCAGTTAGGGCAGTGCTCCAACTTCCCTCAGCCCCGCCCACTCTCCGCAGTTTACCGTGGACTATACATGCTGCATTCTGAGGCCAGGGCGTTCCGAGAATGCCAAGGGCAGACATGATGAACTTCAATGATTTGCTCTTGTGTCAGTTTGGTAAACTTTAGGAGCTAGGAAATGGTCCACTTTACACAAATGTTCAAATTACTGGCATTTCATATATTCTCTGCTATAACATTGTCCTGATTCTCTCTGTATATTGTTTACTTATGTTTTTGTTTGCCTTAATCAAAGTGTGTCTTTTAAATCTTTTCAAAAATATTCTTTGGACTTCCTACATCACCTGAATTTTATACGTTTTCTGTTGTATTAAATTCTGCTCATATCTTGGTTTATCTTTTTTCTATGTTCTCAGGGTTTATTGTTTTGATCTTCTGATGTCAATTAAAACAATTGGTTATTCATTTTAATAATTTTTTTACATATAAAGATTTGAACTTTTGAAGATTCCAGCTTACTTGTAAGTTTCTAAGGGTCAGGTCCTCTACACTGTTTCTGGACTAAGCCTTCGTTCACCATATAGCAATGCATATATTGACCAAATTTCCCCTCGACTTTCTGTGATTCCGTACATCTCACCTTTCTTGGCAGACAAGCCATTTGAAATACCGTTAACTTATTTCACAGCCCATAAGTCTTTGAAATAATGTGTATTGTTAAGCGAAATCTTCTTATATAATTAGGCAGAAAATCTGACCTGCCATAGTTTTCAAAACAGCATAATTTCACACTTCTCAAAGATTAATCTCTTGTATTACACAACCTTTGAGTATTTATCTTTATCAATGACATGTACTTTAACAATGTTTTAAAGATCCTACCAGTCTTTGAAAACACCCTTGTTCTTTGTTTCAGTCCAGTTTTATGTATATTTCTGCCTTGAACCTCATTATTCCAACATCTGATGGATGGCCTTGAGAATCTAATTCTGGTATTGATTGTTTTTGCTGATTGTCTCCCCTTGTACCTGATTTCTTCATTATTGTGTAAATTTAGATCATGAGCTCATGTTTAGCTAAAGAGCTGACCTTGTAAGAGGCTTAGGTGTGAACGCTCGTAAGCTTCATCAGAAAGTCGGCAAAGATTTATTTGTGTCGCTCCAATGAGTGGCCCGAGAGGACTCTGTTTTCTATTACTGATGGTCCAATACTCCCTCTTGAGGCAGGGACTCAGACAGGGCTGTTTTGCGGCCCCGATCTGGGGCAGGGGCAGTGGGCGGCCTGTGGCCCGGGCAGGATCCTCTCCGCGTGGGTGCCAGGGACCCAACTGCCTGCGATCTTCGGTCCCCTGGCAGGAAGCTACGATGCCCAGACCTATGGTTAACTGTGCAACGAGGTGTACTGCGCGAACAGGTGCCAAACACACTTCAAGTATGAGGGCGGTCTGAGTGGAAAGGTGAGAGTTTGGGCAGCTGTGCAGACAAAGAAGGCGCCCTTTGGCCAGGGCCTTAATGCTTGTGGCACCCCACGGGGCCTGCCAGGCTCTGGGGTCCCTGACATGGACGCACTGCTCCCCTGCCCTTTGTTCAGTCACAGCAGAAATGGCCAAACCCTCTCCCTCAGTGAGGGCAGTGTTCCAACCTCCCTTAGGCCCGCCCCCTCTCCGCAGTTTACCGTGGACTATACATGCTGCATTCTGAGGACACGGCGTTCCGAGTATGCCAAGGGCAGACATGATGACCTTAAATGATTTCCTCTTGTGTCAGTTTTGGTAAACTTTAGGAGCTAGGAAATGGTCCACATTACAGAAATGTTCAAATTTACTGGCATTTCAGATATTCTCTGTTATAACACTGTCCTGATTCTCTCTGTATATTCTTTACTTATGTTTTTGTTTTCCTTAATCAAAGTGTGTCTTTTAAATCTTTTCAAAAATATTCTTTGGACTTACTACATCACCTGAATTTTATACGTTTTCTGTTGTATTAAATTCTGCTCATATCTTGGTTTATCTTTTTTCTATGTTATCAGAGTTTATTGTTTTGACGTTCTGATGTCAATTAAAACACTTGGTTATTCATTTTAATAATTTTTTTACTTATAAAGATTTGAAATTTTGAAAATTCCAGCTTACTTGTAAGTTCCTAAGGGTCAGGTCCTCTACACTGTTTCTGGACTAAGCCTTCGTTCACCATATAGCAATGCATATATTGACCAAATTTCCCCTCGACTTTCTGTGATTCCATACATCTCACCTCTGTTTGCAGACAAGCCATTTAAAATAACCTTAACTTATTTCACAGCCAATAAGTCTTTGAAATAATGTGTATTTTTTAGCGAAATCTTCTTATATAATTAGGCAGAAAATCTGACCTGCCATAGTTTTTAAAACAGATTAATTTCACTCTTCTCAATGATGAATCTGTTGTATGACACAACCTTTGAGTATTAAGCTTTGTCAATGACATGTACTTTAAAAATGTTTTAGAGATCCTACCAGTCTTTGAAAACATCCTTGTTCCTTGTTTCAGTTCCAGTTTTATGTATATTTTCTGCCTTGCACCTGATTATTCCAACATCTGATGGATGGCCTAGGCAATCTAATTCTGGTATTGATTGTTTATGCTGATTGTCTCCCCCTTGTAGCTGATTTCTTCATTATTGTTTAAATTTTGATCATGAGCTCATGTTTAGCTAAACAGCTGACCTTGTAAGAGGCTTAGGTGTGAACGCTCGTAATCTTCATCAGAAAGTCGGCAAAGATTTATTTGTGTCCCTCCAATGAGTTGCCCGCGAGGTCCCCGTTTTCTACAAGTGTTGGTCCAATACTTCCTCTAGAGGCAGGGACTCAGACAGGGCTGCTTGGCGGCCCCCGATCTGGGGCAGTGGCAGTGGGCGGTTGTGGCCCGTGCAGGAGCCTCTCCGCGTGTGTCCCAGGGACCCATCTGCCTGAGAACTTTGGTCACATGGCAGGAAGCTACGATGCCCAGACCTATGGTTAGCTGTGCAGCGAGGTGTATTGCACGGCCAGGTTTCACACACACTTCAAGTAAGAGGGCGGCCTGAGTGGATAGGTGAGTGTTTGGGTCGCTGTGCAGACAAAGAAGGCGCTCTTCGGCCTGGGCCTAAATGCTTGTGACACCCCACTACCCCTACCGGGCTCTGAGGGCCCTGTCCTGGGACCCTGCACCCCTGCCTTTGTTCAGTCACAGCAGAGATGGCCACACCCACTCGCTCAGTGAGGGCAGTGTTCCAACCTCCCTCCGCCCCGCCACCTCTCCGCAGGTTACCGTGGAGAACAGATGCTGCATTATGAAGCCAGGGCGTTCCGAGAATGCCAGGGGCAGACATGATGACCTTAAATGATTTTCTCTTTTGTCAGTTTTGATAAACTTTAGGAGCTAGAAAATGGTCCACTTTACAAAATGTCCTAATTTACTGGCAATTCCTATATTCTCTGCTGTAACATTGCCCTGATTCTTTCTGTGTATTCTTTACTTATGTTTGTGTTTTCCTAAATCAGTGTGTCTTTTAAATCTCTTCAAAGAATATTCTTTGGACTTATTACATCACCTGAATTTTATAGGTTTTCTGTTGTATTAAGTTCTGCTCATATCTTTATTTATCTTTTTTCTATGTTCTCAGGGTTTATTGTTTTGATCTTCTGATGTCAGTGAAAACATTTGGTTATTTATTTTAATAAATCTTTTTACTTATAAAGTTTTGAACTTTTGAGGATTCCAGCTTACTTGTAAGTTTCTACGGGTCAGGTCCTCTACATTGTTGCTGGCCTATAGCTTAGTTCACCCTATAGCAATGTATATATTGACCTATTTTCCCCTCGACTTGCTGTGATTCCCTACATCTCACCTTTCTTGGCAGACAAGCCATTTGAAATACCCTTAACTTATTTCACAGCCCATAAGTCTTTGAAATAATGTGTATTTTTAAGCGAAATCTTCTTATATAATTAGGCAGAAAATCTGACTTGCCATAGTTTTCAAAACAGCATAATTTCACTCTTCTCAAAGATTAATCTGTTGTATTACACAACTTTTGAGTATTTATCTTTATCAATGACATGTACTTAAAAATGTTTTAAAGATCCTACCAGTCTTTGAAATCATCCTTGTTCCTTGTTTCACTTCCAGTTTTATGTATATTTTCTGCCTTGAACCTGAGTATTTCAACATCTGATGGATGGCCTTGGGAATCTAATTCTGGTATTGATTGTTTTTACTGATTGTCTCCCCTTGTACCTGATTTCTTCATTATTGTATTAATTTAGACCATGAGATCATGTTTAGCTATACAGCTGACCTTGTAAGAGGCTTAGGCGTGAACGCTCGTAAGCATCATCAGAACGTCGGCAAAGATTTATATGTGTCGCTCCAATGAGTTGCCCGCGAGGACCCCGTTTTCTATAACTGTTGGTCCAATACACCCTCTACGGGCAGGGACTCAGACAGGGCTGCTTTGCGGCCCCAGATCTGGGGCAGGGGAAGTGGGAGGCCTGTGGCCCTGGCAGGAGCCTCTCCGCGTGGGTGCAAGGGACCCAACTGCCTGCGATCTATGGTCCACTGGCAGGAAGCTACGATGCCCAGACCTATGGTTAGCTGTGCAGAGAGGTGTACTGCGCGGACAGGTTCCAAACACACTTCAAGTATGAGGGTGGGCTGAGTGGAAAGGAGAGAGTGTGCGCAGCTGTGCAGACAAAGAAGGCGCCCTTTGGCCAGAACCTAAATGCTTGTGACACCCCACTGGGCCTGCCTGGCTCTGGGGGCCCTGACCTGGACGCACTGCTCCCCTGCCCTTTGTTCAGTCACAGCAGAGATGGCCACACCCTCTCCCTCAGTTAGGGCAGTGCTCCAACTTCCCTGAGCCCCGCCCACTCTCCGCAGTTTACCGTGGACTATACATGCTGCATTCTGAGGCCAGGGCGTTCCGAGAATGCCAAGGGCAGACATGATGAACTTCAATGATTTGCTCTTTTGTCAGTTTGGTAAACTTTAGGAGCTAGAAAATGGTCCACTTTACAGAAATGTTCAAATTTACTGCCATTTCAGATATTCTCTGCTATAACATTGTCCTATTCCTTCTGTATATTCTTTACTTATGTTTTGGTTTTCCTTAATCAAAGTGTGTCTTTTAAATCTTGTCAAAGAATATTCTTTGGACTTAATACATCCCCTGAATTTTATACGTTTTCTGTGGTATTAATTTCTGCTCATATCTTTATTTATCTTTTTCCTATGTTCTCAGGGTTTATTGTTTTGATCTTCTGATGTCATTTAAAACACTTGGTTATTCATTTTAATAAATCTTTTTACTTATAAAGATTTGAACTTTTAAAGATTCCAGCTTACTTGTAAGTTTCTAAGGGTCAGGTTCTCTACATTGTGGCTGGCCTAAGGCTTAGTTCACAATATATCAAAGTTTATATTGACCTATATTCCCCTCGACTTTCTGTGATTTCCTACATCTCACCTTTCTTTGCCGACAAGACATTTGAAATACCCTTAACTTATTTCACAGCCAATAAGTCTTTGAAATAATGTGTATTTTTTAGAGAAATCTTCTTATATATTTAGGCAAAAAATCTGACCTGCCATAGTTTTCAAAACCGCATAATTTCACTCTTCTCAAAGATTAATCTGTTGTATTACACAACCTTTGAGTATTTACCTTTATCAATTACATGTACTTTAAAAATGTTTTAGAGATCCTTCCAGTCTTTGAAAACATCCTTGTTCCTTGTTTCAGTTCCAGTTTTATGTATATTTTATGCCATGCACCTGATTATTCCAATGTCTGCTCGATGGCCTAGGGAATCTTATTCTGGTATTGAGTTTTTGCTGAGTGTCTCACCCTGTAGCTGATTTTTTCATTATTGTTTAAATTTAGATCATGAGCTCATGTTTAGCTAAGCAGCTGACCTTGTAAGAGGCTTAGGTGTGAACACTCGTAAGCTTCATCAGAAATTCCGCAAAGATTTATTTGTGTCCCCCCAATGAGTTGCCCGCGAGAAACCCATTTTCTACAAGTGTTGGTCCAATACGCCCTCTAGAGGCACGGCCTCAGACAGGGCTGATTTGTGCCCCATGATCTGCGGCAGTGACAGTGGGCTGCCTTTGGCCTGGTCAGGAGCCTCTCCGCGTGTGTCGCAGGGACCCATCTGCCTGCGAACATCGGTCACCTGGCAGGAAGCTACGATGCCCAGACCTACGGTTAGCTGTGCAGCTAGATGTACTGCACGGACAGGTTCCACATGCACTTCAATGAAGAGGGCGGCCTGAGTGGAAAGGTGAAAGTTTGGGCAGCTGTGCAGACAAAGAAGGAGCCCTTTGTCCTGGGCCTAAATGCTTGTGACAGCCCACTGGGCCTGCCGGGCTCTGAGGGCCTTGCCCTAGGCCCCTGTTCCCCTTCCCTTTGTTCAGTCACAGCAGAATTGGCCACACTGACTCCCTCTGTGAGGGCAGAGTTCCAAACTCCCTCAGCCCCGCTCCCTCTCCACAGGTTTCCATGGACTACAGATGCTGCATTCTGAGTCCAGGGCATTCCGAGACTGCCAAGGGCAGACATGATGACCTTAAATGATTTCCTCTTGTGTCAGTTTTGGTAAACTTTAGGAGCTAGGAAATGGTCCACTTTACAGAAACTTTCAAATTTAATGGCATTTCATATATTCTCTGATATAATATTGTCCTGATTCTTTCTGTATATTCTTTACTTATGTTTTGGTTTTCCTTAATCAATGTGTGTCTATTAAATCTTGTCAAACAATATTCTTTGGACTTAATACATCCCCTGAATTTTATACGTTTACTGTGGTATTAAGTTCTGCTCATATTTTTATTTATCTTTTTTCTATGTTCTCAGGGTTTATTGTTTTGATCTTCTGATGTCAATTAAAACATTTGGTTATTCATTTTAATAAATCTTTTTACTTATAAAGATTTGAACATTTAAAGATTCCAGCTTACTTGTAAGTTTCTAAGTGTCAGATTCTCTACATTGTGGCTGGCCTAAGGCTTAGTTCACAATATAGCAAAGTATATATTGACCTCTTTTCCCTTCGACTTTCTGTGATTTCCTACATCTCACCTTTCTTTGCAGACAAGACATTTGAAATACCCTTAACTAATTTCACAGCCAATAACTCTTTGAAATAATGTGTATTTTTTAGAGAAATCTTCTTATATATTTAGGCATAAAATCTGACCTGCCATAGTTTTCAAAACCGCATAATTTCACTCTTCTCAATGATGAATCTGTTGTATTACACAACCTTTGAGTATTTCGCTTTATCAATGACATGTACTTTAAAAATGTTTTAGAGATCCTACCAGTCTTTGAAAACATCCTTGTTCCTTGTTTCAGTTCCAGTTTTATGTATATTTTCTGCCTTTCAACTGATTATTCCAACGTCTGATTGATGGCCTAGGGAATCTAATTCTGGTATTGATTGTTTTTGCTGATTGTCTCCCCCTGTAGCTAGCTGATTTCTTCATTATTGTGTAAATTTAGATCATGAGCTCATGTTTAGCTAAACAGCTGACCTTGTAAGAGGCTTAGCTGTGAAAACTCGTAAGCTTCATCAGAAAGTCCGCAAAGATTTATTTGTGTCCCTCCAATGAGTTGCCCGCGAGAAACCCGATTTCTACAAGTGTTGGTCCAATACTCCCTCAAGAGGCACGGCCTCAGACAGGGCTTCTTTGTGCCCAACGATCTGGGGCAGTGGCAGTGGGCGGCCTCTGGCCTGGGCAGGAGCTTCTCCGCGTGTGTCCCAGGGACCCATCTGCGTGCGAACTTCGGTCACCTGGCAGGAAGCTACGATGCCCAGACCTATGGTTAGCTGTGCAGGGAGGTGTACTGCGTGAACAGGTTCCACATGCACTTCAAGTATGAGGGCGGCCTGAGTGGAAAGCTGAAAGTATGGGCAGCTGTGCAGACAAAGAAGGAGCCCTTTGTCCTGGGCCTAAATGCTTGTGACACCCCACTGGGCCAGCCGGGCACTGTGGGCTCTGCACTGGGCCCCCTTTTCCCCTGCCCTTTGTTCAGTCACAGGAGAATTGGCCACACCCACTCCCTCTGTGAGGGCAGTGTTCCAACCTCCCTCAGCTCCGCCCACTCTCCGAATGTTACCATGGACTACAGAAGCTGCATTCTGAGTCCTGGGCATTCCGAGAATGCAAAGGGCAGACATGATGACCTTAAATGATTTCCTCTTTTGTCAGTTTTGGTAAACTTTAGGAGCTAGCAAATGGTCCACTTTACAGAAATGTTCAAATTTACTGGCATTTCATATATTCTCTGCTATAACATTGTCCTGATTCTTTCTGTATATTCTTTACTTATGTTTTGGTTTTCCTTAATCAAAGTGTGTCTTTTAAATCTTTTCAAAAAATATTCTTTGGACTTTCTACATCCCCTGAATTTTATACGTTTTCTATTGTATTAAGTTCTCCTCATATCTTTATTTATCTTTTTTCTATGTTCGCAGGTTTTATTGTTTTGATCTTCTGATGTCAATTAAAACACTTGGTTATTCATTTTAATAAATCTTTTTACTTATAAAGATTAGAACTTTTCAAGATTCCAGCTTACTTGTAAGAGTCTATAGGTCAGGTCCTCTACATTGTTGCTGGCCTAAGGCTTAGTTCACCATATAGCAATGTATATATTGACCTATTTTCCCCACGACTTTCTGTGATTCCCTACATCTCACCTTTCTTTGCAGGCAAGCCATTTGAAGTACCCTTAACTTATTTCACAGCCAATAAGTCTCTGAAATAATGTGTATTTTTTAGAGAAATCTTCTTATATAATTAGGCAGAAAATCTGACCTGCCATAGTTTTCAAAACAGCATAATTTCACTCTTCTCAATGATGAATCTGTTGTATTACACAATCATTGAGTATTTAGCTTTATCAATGACATGTACTTTAAAAATATTTTAGAGATTCTACCAGTCTTTGAAAACCTCCTTGTTCCTTGTTTCAGTTCCAGTTTTCTGTATACTTTCTGCCTTGCACCTCATTATTCCAACATCAGATGGATGGCCTAGGGAATCTAATTCTGGTATTGATTGTTTTTGCTGATTGTCTCCCCCTGTAGCTGATTTCTTCATTATTATGTAAGTTTAGATCATGAGCTCATGTTTAGCTAAACAGCTGACCTTGTAAGAGGCTTAGGTGTGAACGCTCCTAAGCTTCAGCAGAAAGTCCGCAAAGATTTTTTCTGTCCCTCCAATGAGTTACACACGTGGACTCCGTTATCTACAAGTGTTGGTCCACTACTCCCTCTGGAGGCTGTGACTCAGACAGGACTGCTTTGCTTCCCCCGATCTGGGGTAGTGGCTTTGGGCGGCCTGTGGCCTGGGCAGGAGGCTCCCCTCGTGTGTCCCACGACCGATCATCCGGCGAACTTCGGTCACCTGGCAGGAAGCTATGATGCCCAGACCTATGGTTAGCTTTGCCGCGAGGTGTACTGCGCGGAACGGTTCCACACACACTTCAAGTAAGAGGGCGGCCTGAGTTGAAAGGTGAGAGTTTGGGCAGCTGTGCAGACATAGAATGCGCACTTTAGCCTGGGCCTAAATGATTGTGACACACGACAGGGCCTGCCGGGCTCTGAGGGCCCTGCCGTTGGCCCCCTTCTCCCCTGCCTTTGTTAAGTCACAGCAGATATGGCCCCAACCACTCCCTCAGTGAGGGCAGTGTTCCCACCTCCCTCAGCACCGCCCCCTCTCCGCAAGTTACCATGGACTACAGATGCTGCATTCTGAGGCCAGGGCGTTCCGAGAATGCCAAGGGCAGACATGATGACCTTAAATGATTGCCTCTTGTGTCAATTTTGGTAAACTTTAGGAGCTAGGAAATGGTCCACTTTACACAAATGTTCAAATTTACTTGCATTTCATATATTCTCTGCTATAACATTGTCCTGATTCTTTCTGTATATTCTTTACTTATGTTTTGGTTTTCCTTAATCAAAGGGTGTCTTTTAAATCTTGTCAAAGAATATTCTTTGGACTTACTACCTCACCTGAATTTTATACGTTTTCTGTGGTATAAAGTTCTGCTCATATCTTTATTTATCTTTTTTCTATGTTCTCAGGGTTTATTGTTTTGATCTTCTGATGTCAATTAAAACACTTGGTTATTCATTTTAATAAATATTTTTACTTATAAAGATTTGAACTTTTAAAGATTCCAGCTTACTTGTAAGTTTCTAAGGGTCAGGTTCTCTACATTGTGGCTGGCCTAAGGCTTAGTTCACAATATAGCAAAGTATATATTGACCTATTTTCCCCTCGAATTTCTGTGATTTCCGACATCTCACCTTTATTTGCAGACAAGCCATTTGAAATACCCTTAACTTATTTCACAGCCAATAAGTCTTTGAAATAATGTGTATTTATTAGAGAAATCTTCTTATATATTTAGGCAGAAAATCTGACCTGCCATAGTTTTCAAAACAGCATAATTTCACTCTTCTCAATAATTAATCTGTTATATTACACAACCTTTGAGTATTTAGCTTTATCAAAGACATGTACTTTAAAAATGTTTTAGAGATCCTACCAGTCTTTGAAAACATCCTTGTTCCTTGTTGCAGTTCCAGTTTTATGTATATTTTCTGCCTTGCAACTGATTATTCCAACGTCTGATTGATGGCCTAGGGTATCTAATTCTGGTATTGATTGTTTTTGCTGATTGTCTCCCCCTGTAGCTGATTTCTTCATTATTGTGTAAATTTAGATCATGAGCTCATGTTTGGCTAAACAGCTGACCTTGTAAGAGGCTTAGGTGTGAACACTCGTAAGCTTCATCCGAAAGTCCGCAAAGATTTATTTGTGTCCCTCCAATGAGTTGCCCGCGAGAAACCCTTTTTCTACAAGTGTAGTCCAATACATCCTCTAGAGGCACGGCCTCAGACAGGGCTGCTTTGTGCCCCACGATCTGGGGCAGTGGCAGTGGGCGGCCTCTGGCCTGGGCAGGAGCCTCTCTGCGTGTGTCCCAGGGACCCATCTGCCTGCGAACGTCGGTCACTTGGCAGGAAGCTACGATGCCTAGACATATGGTTAGCTGTGAAGTGAAGTGTACTGCACGGACAGGTTCCATATGCACTTCAAGTAAGAGGGCAGCCTGAGTGGAAAGGTGAAAGTTTGGGCAGCTGTGCAGACAAAGAAGGAGCCCTTTGTTCTGCGCCTAAATGCTTGTGACACCCCACTGGGCTTGCCGGGCTCTGAGGGCCCTGCCCTGGGCACCCTTTTCCCCTGCCCTTTTTTCAGTCACAGCAGAATTGGCCACACCCACTCCCTCTGTGAGGGCAGTGTTCCAACCTCCGTCAGCCCCGCCCCCTCTCCGCATGTTAACATGGACTACAGATGCTGCATTCTGAGTCCAGGGCATTCCGAGAATGCAAAGGGCAGACATGATGACCTTAAATGATTTCCTCTATTGTCAGTTTTGGTAAACTTTAGGAGCTAGGAAATGGTCCACTTTACAGAAATGTTCAAATTTACTTGCATTTCATATATTCTCTGCTATAACATTGTCCTGATTCTTTCTGTATATTCTTTACTTATGTTTTGGTTTTCCTTAATCAAAGTGTGTATTTTAAATCTTTTCAAAAAATATTCTTTGGACTTAATACATCCCCTGAATTTTATACGTTTTCTATTGTATTAAGTTCTCCTCATATCTTTATTTATCTTTTTTCTATGTTCGCAGGTTTTATTGTTTTGATCTTCTGACGTCAATTAAAACACTTGGTTATTCATTTTCATAAATATTTTTACTTACAAAGATTTCAACTTTTCAAGATTCCAGCTTACTTGTAAGTTTCTATGGGTCAGGTCCTCTACATTGTTGCTGGCCTAAGGCTTAGTTCACCGTATAGCAATGTATATATTGACCTATTTTCCCCTCGACTTTCTGTGATTCCGTACATCTCACCTTTCTTTGCAGACAAGCCATTTGAAATACCCTTAACTTATTTCACAGCCTATAAGTCTCTGAAATAATGTGTATTTTTTAGAGAAATCTTCTTATATAATTAGGCAGAAAATCTGACCTGCCATAGTTTTCAAAACAGCATAATTTCACTCTTCTCAATGATGAATCTGTTGTATTACACAATCATTGAGTATTTAGCTTTATCAATGACATGTACTTTAAAAATATTTTAGAGATCCTACCAGTCTTTGAAAACCTCCTTGTTCCTTGTTTCAGTTCCAGTTTTCTGTATACTTTCTGCCTTGCACCTCATTATTCCAACATCTGATGGATGGCCTAGGGAATCTAATTCTGGTATTGATTGTTTTTGCTGATTGTCTCCCCATGTAGCTGATTTCTTCATTATTGTGTAAATTTAGATCATGAGCTCATGTTTAGCTAAACAGCTGACCTTGTAAGAGGCTTAGGTGTGAACGCTCGTAAGCTTCAGCAGAAAGTCCACAAAGATTTTTTCTGTCCCTCCAATGAGTTACCCACGTGGACCGCGTTTTCTACAAGTGTTGGTCCACTACTCCCTCTAGAGGCTGGGACTCAGACAGGACTGCTTTGATTCCCCTGATCTGGGGTAGTGGCTTTGGGCGGCCTGTGGCCTGGGCAGGAGGCTCCCCGCGTGTGTCCCACGACCGATCTGCCTGCGAAGTTCGGTCACCTGGCAGGAAGCTATGATGCCCAGACCTATGGTTAGCTTTGCCGCGAGGTGTACTGCGCGGAACGGTTCCACACACACTTCAAGTAAGAGGGCGGCCTGAGTGGAAAGGTGAGAGTTTGGGCAGCTGTGCAGACATAGAAGGCGCACTTTGGCCTGGGCCTAAATGCTTGAGACACACGACAGGGCCTGCCGGGCTCTGAGGGCCCTGCCGTTGGCCCCCTTCTCCCCTGCCCTTTGTTAAGTCACAGCAGAGATGGCCCCACACACTCCCTCAGTGAGTGCAGTGTTCCCACCTCCCTCAGCCCCGCCCCGTATCCGCAGGTTACCATGGACTACAGATGCTGCATTCTGAGGGCAGGGCATTCTGAGAATGCCAAGGGCAGACATGATGACCTTAAATGATTTCCTCTTGTGTCAATTTTGGTAAACTTTAGGAGCTAGGAAATGGTCCACTTTACACAAATGTTCAAATTTACTGGCATTTCATATATTCTCTGCTATAACATTGTCCTGATTCTTTCTGTATATTCTTTACTTATGTTTTGGTTTTCCTTAATCAATGTGTGTCTTTTAAATCTTGTCAAAGAATATTCTTTGGACTTACTACCTCACCTGAATTTTATACGTTTTCTGTGGTATTAAGTTCTGTTCATATATTTATTTATCTTTTTTCTATGTTCTCAGGGTTTATTGTTTTGATCTTCTGGTGTCAATTAAAACACTTGCTTATTCATTTTAATAAATCTTTTTACTTATAAAGATTTGAACTTTTAAAGATTCCAGCTTACTTGTAAGTTTCTAAGAGTCAGGTTCTCTACATTGTGTCTGGCCAAAGGCTTAGTTCACAATATAGCAAAGTATATATTAACCTATTTCCTCTCGACTTTCTGTGATTTCCTACATCTCACCTTTCTTTGCAGACAAGCCATTTGAAATACCCTTAACTTATTTCACAGCCAATAAGTCTTTGAAATAATGTGTATTTTTTAGAGAAATCTTCTTATATATTTAGGCAGAAAATCTGACCTGCCATAGTTTTCAAAACAGCATAATTTCACTCTTCTCAATGATGAATCTGTTGTATTACCCAAGCTTTGAGTATTTAGCTTTATCAGTGACATGTACTTTAAAAATGTTTTAAAGATCCTTCCAGTCTTTGAAAACATCCTTGTTCCTTGTTTCAGTTCCAGTTTTATTGATATTTTCTGCCTTGGACCTGATTATTCCAACGTCTGCTCGATGGCCTAGGGAATCTAATTCTGGTATTGATTGTTTTTGCTGATTGTCTCCCGCTGTAGCTGATTTCTTCATTATTGTGTAAATTTAGATCATGAGCTCATGTTTAGCTAAACAGCTGACCTTGTAAGAGGCTTAGGTGTGAACACTCGTAAGCTTCATCACAAAGTCCGCAAAGATTTATTTGTGTCCCTCCAATGAGTTGCCGGCGAGAAACCCGTTTTCTACAAGTGTTGGTCCAATACTCCTTCTAGTGGCACGGCCTCAGACAGGGCTGCTTTGTGCCCCATGATCTGGGGCAGTGGTAGTGGGCGGCCTCTGGTCTGGTCAGGAGCCTCTCCGCGTGTGTCCCAGGGACACATCTGCGTGCGAACTTCCCTCACCTGGCAGGAAGCTACGATGCACAGACCTATGGTTAGCTGGGCAGCGAGGTGTACAGCGCGGACAGGTTCCATATGCACTTCCAGTAAGAGGGCGGCCTGAGTGGAAAGCTGAAAGTTTGGGCAGCTCTGCAGACAAAGATGGAGCCCTTTGTCCTGGGCCTAAATGCTTGTGAAACCCCACTGGGCCTGCCGTGCTCTGAGGGCCCTGCACTGGGCACCATTTTCCCCTGTCCTTTGTTCAGTCACAGCAGAATTGGCCACACCCACTCCCTCTGTGAGGGCAGTGTTCCAACCTCCCTCAGCCCCGCTCCCTCTCCGCATGTTACCATGGACTACAGATGCTGCATTCTGAGTCCAGGGCATTCCGAGAATGCAAAGGGCAGACATGATGACCTTAAATGATTTCCTCTTGTGTCAGTTTTGGTAAACTTTAGGAGCTAGGAAAAGGTCCACTTTACAGAAATGTTCAAATTTACTTGCATTTCATATATTCTCTGCTATAACATTGTCCTGATTCTTTCTGTGTATTCTTTACTTATGTTTTGGTTTTCCTGAATCAAAGGGTGTCTTTTAAATCTTGTCAAAAAATATTCTTTGGACTTACTACATCCCCTGAATTTTATACGTTTTCTATTGTATTAAGTTCTCCTCATAACTTTATTTATCTTTTTTCTATGTTCTCAGGTTTTATTGTTTTGATATTCTGATGTCAATTAAAACACTTGGTTATTCATTTTAATAAATCTTTTTACTTATAAAGATTTGAACTTTTCAAGATTCCAGCTTACTTGTAAGTTTCTAAGGGTCAGCTCCTCTACTTTGTGCTGGCCTAAGGCTTAGTTCACCATATAGCAATGTATATATTGACCTATTTTCCCCTCGACTTTCTGTGATTCCCTACATCTCACCTTTCTTTGCAGACAAGCCATTTGAAATACCCTTAACTTATTTCACATCCAATAAGTCTCTGAAATAATGTGTATTTTTTAGAGAAATCATCTTATATAATTAGGCAGAAAATCTGACCTGCCATAGTTTTCAAAACAGCATAATTTCACTCTTCTCAAAGATGAATCTGTTGTATGACACAACCTTTGAGTATTTAGCTTTATCAATGACATGTACTTTAAAAATGTTTTAGAGATCCTACCAGTCTTTGAAAACATCCTTGTTGCTTGTTTCAGTTCCAGTTTTGGGTATACTTTCTGCCTTGCACCTGATTATTCCAACATCTGATGGATGGCCTAGGGAATCTAATTCTTGTATTGATTGTTTTTGATGCTTGTCTCCACTTGTAGCTGATTTCTTCATTATTGTGTAAATTTAGATCATGAGCTCATGTTTAGCTAAACAGCTGACCTTGTAAGAGGCTTAGGTGTGAACACTCGTAAGCTTCATCAGAAAGTCCGCAAAGATTTATTTGTGTCCCTCCAATGAGTTGCCCGCGAGAAACCAGTTTTCTACAATTGTTGGTGCAATACACCCTCTAGAGGCACGGCCTCAGACAGGGCTGCTTTGTGCCCCACGAACTGGGGCAGTGGCAGTGGGCGGCCTCTGGCCTGGGCAGGAGCCTCTCCGCGTGTGTCCCAGGGACCCATCTGCGTGCGAACTTCGGTCACCTGGCAGGAAGCTACGATGCCCAGACCTATAGTTAGCTGTGCAGCGAGGTGTACTGCGCGGACAGGTTCCACATGCACTTAAAGTATGAGGGCGGCCTGAGTGGAAAGGTGAAAGAATGGGCAGCTGTGCAGACAAAGAAGGAGCCCTTTGTCCTGGGCCTAAATGCTTGTGACACCCCACTGGGCCTGCCGGGCTCTGTGGGCTCTGCACTGGGCCCCCTTTTCCCCTGCCCTTTGTTCAGTCACAGGAGAATTGGCCACACCCACTCCCTCTGTGAGGGCAGTGTTACAACCTCCCTCAGCCCCGCCCCCTCTCCGCATGTTAACATGGACTACAGATGCTGCATTCTGAGTCCAGGGCATTCCGAGAATGCAAAGGGCAGACATGATGACCTTAAATGATTTCCTCTATTGTCAGTTTTGGTAAACTTTAGGAGCTAGGAAATGGTCCACTTTACAGAAATGTTCAAATTTACTTGCATTTCATATATTCTCTGCTATAACATTGTCCTGATTCTTTCTGTATATTCTTTACTTATGTTTTGGTTTTCCTTAATCAAAGTGTGTATTTTAAATCTTTTCAAAAAATATTCTTTGGACTTAATACATCCCCTGAATTTTATACGTTTTCTATTGTATTAAGTTCTCCTCATATCTTTATTTATCTTTTTTCTATGTTCGCAGGTTTTATTGTTTTGATCTTCTGACGTCAATTAAAACACTTGGTTATTCATTTTCATAAATATTTTTACTTACAAAGATTTCAACTTTTCAAGATTCCAGCTTACTTGTAAGTTTCTATGGGTCAGGTCCTCTACATTGTTGCTGGCCTAAGGCTTAGTTCACCGTATAGCAATGTATATATTGACCTATTTTCCCCTCGACTTTCTGTGATTCCGTACATCTCACCTTTCTTTGCAGACAAGCCATTTGAAATACCCTTAACTTATTTCACAGCCTATAAGTCTCTGAAATAATGTGTATTTTTTAGAGAAATCTTCTTATATAATTAGGCAGAAAATCTGACCTGCCATAGTTTTCAAAACAGCATAATTTCACTCTTCTCAATGATGAATCTGTTGTATTACACAATCATTGAGTATTTAGCTTTATCAATGACATGTACTTTAAAAATATTTTAGAGATCCTACCAGTCTTTGAAAACCTCCTTGTTCCTTGTTTCAGTTCCAGTTTTCTGTATACTTTCTGCCTTGCACCTCATTATTCCAACATCTGATGGATGGCCTAGGGAATCTAATTCTGGTATTGATTGTTTTTGCTGATTGTCTCCCCATGTAGCTGATTTCTTCATTATTGTGTAAATTTAGATCATGAGCTCATGTTTAGCTAAACAGCTGACCTTGTAAGAGGCTTAGGTGTGAACGCTCGTAAGCTTCAGCAGAAAGTCCACAAAGATTTTTTCTGTCCCTCCAATGAGTTACCCACGTGGACCGCGTTTTCTACAAGTGTTGGTCCACTACTCCCTCTAGAGGCTGGGACTCAGACAGGACTGCTTTGATTCCCCAGATCTGGGGTAGTGGTTTTGGGCGGCCTGTGGCCTGGGCAGGAGGCTCCCCGCGTGTGTCCCACGACCGATCTGCCTGCGAAGTTCGGTCACCTGGCAGGAAGCTATGATGCCCAGACCTATGGTTAGCTTTGCCGCGAGGTGTACTGCGCGGAACGGTTCCACACACACTTCAAGTAAGAGGGCAGCCTGAGTGGAAAGGTGAGAGTTTGGGCAGCTGTGCAGACATAGAAGGCGCACTTTGGCCTGGGCCTAAATGCTTGAGACACACGACAGGGCCTGCCGGGCTCTGAGGGCCCTGCCGTTGGCCCCCTTCTCCCCTGCCCTTTGTTAAGTCACAGCAGAGATGGCCCCACACACTCCCTCAGTGAGTGCAGTGTTCCCACCTCCCTCAGCCCCGCCCCGTATCCGCAGGTTACCATGGACTACAGATGCTGCATTCTGAGGGCAGGGCATTCTGAGAATGCCAAGGGCAGACATGATGACCTTAAATGATTTCCTCTTGTGTCAATTTTGGTAAACTTTAGGAGCTAGGAAATGGTCCACTTTACACAAATGTTCAAATTTACTGGCATTTCATATATTCTCTGCTATAACATTGTCCTGATTCTTTCTGTATATTCTTTACTTATGTTTTGGTTTTCCTTAATCAATGTGTGTCTTTTAAATCTTGTCAAAGAATATTCTTTGGACTTACTACCTCACCTGAATTTTATACGTTTTCTGTGGTATTAAGTTCTGTTCATATATTTATTTATCTTTTTTCTATGTTCTCAGGGTTTATTGTTTTGATCTTCTGGTGTCAATTAAAACACTTGCTTATTCATTTTAATAAATCTTTTTACTTATAAAGATTTGAACTTTTAAAGATTCCAGCTTACTTGTAAGTTTCTAAGAGTCAGGTTCTCTACATTGTGTCTGGCCAAAGGCTTAGTTCACAATATAGCAAAGTATATATTAACCTATTTCCTCTCGACTTTCTGTGATTTCCTACATCTCACCTTTCTTTGCAGACAAGCCATTTGAAATACCCTTAACTTATTTCACAGCCAATAAGTCTTTGAAATAATGTGTATTTTTTAGAGAAATCTTCTTATATATTTAGGCAGAAAATCTGACCTGCCATAGTTTTCAAAACAGCATAATTTCACTCTTCTCAATGATGAATCTGTTGTATTACCCAAGCTTTGAGTATTTAGCTTTATCAATGACATGTACTTTAAAAATGTTTTAAAGATCCTTCCTGTCTTTGAAAACATCCTTGTTCCTTGTTTCAGTTCCAGTTTTATTGATATTTTCTGCCTTGGACCTGATTATTCCAACGTCTGCTCGATGGCCTAGGGAATCTAATTCTGGTATTGATTGTTTTTGCTGATTGTCTCCCGCTGTAGCTGATTTCTTCATTATTGTGTAAATTTAGATCATGAGCTCATGTTTAGCTAAACAGCTGACCTTGTAAGAGGCTTAGGTGTGAACACTCGTAAGCTTCATCACAAAGTCCGCAAAGATTTATTTGTGTCCCTCCAATGAGTTGCCGGCGAGAAACCCGTTTTCTACAAGTGTTGGTCCAATACTCCTTCTAGTGGCACGGCCTCAGACAGGGCTGCTTTGTGCCCCATGATCTGGGGCAGTGGTAGTGGGCGGCCTCTGGTCTGGTCAGGAGCCTCTCCGCGTGTGTCCCAGGGACACATCTGCGTGCGAACTTCCCTCACCTGGCAGGAAGCTACGATGCACAGACCTATGGTTAGCTGGGCAGCGAGGTGTACAGCGCGGACAATTTCCATATGCACTTCCAGTAAGAGGGCGGCCTGAGTGGAAAGCTGAAAGTTTGGGCAGCTCTGCAGACAAAGATGGAGCCCTTTGTCCTGGGACTAAATGCTTGTGAAACCCCACTGGGCCTGCCGTGCTCTGAGGGCCCTGCACTGGGCACCATTTTCCCCTGTCCTTTGTTCAGTCACAGCAGAATTGGCCACACCCACTCCCTCTGTGAGGGCAGTGTTCTAACCTCCCTCAGCCCTGCCCACTCTCCGCAGGTTACCATGGACTACAGATGCTGCATTCTGAGGCCAGGGCGTTCGGAGAATGCCAAGGGCCGACATGATGAGCTTTAATGATTTCCTCTTGTGTCAGTGTTGGTAAACTATAAGAGCTAGGAAATGGTCCACTTTACAGAAATGTTCAAATTTACTGGCATTTCATATATTCTCTGCTATAACATTGTCCTGATTCTGTCTGTATATACTTTACTTATGTTTTTATTTTCCTTAATCAAAGTGTGTTTTTTAAATCTTGTCAAAGAATATTCTTTGGACTTACTACATCCCCTGAATTTTATACGTTTTCTATTGTATTAAGTTCTCCTCATATCTTTATTTATCTTTTTTCTATGTTCTCAGGTTTTATTGTTTTGATATTCTGATGTCAATTAAAACACTTGGTTATTAATTTTAATAAATCTTTTTACTTATGAAGATTTGAACTTTTGAAGATTCCAGCTTACTTGTATGATTCTAAGGGTCAGGTTCTCTACATTGTGTCTGGCCTAAGGCTTAGTTCACAATATAGCAAAGTATATATTGACCTATTTTCCCCTCGACTTTCTGTGATTTGCTACATCTCACCTTTCTTTGCAGACAAGCCATTTGAAATACCCTTAACTTATTTCACAGCCAATATGTCTTTGAAATAATGTGTATTTTTTAGAGAAATCTTCTTATATAATTAGGCAGAAAATCTGACCTGCCATAGTTTTCAAAACAGCATAATTTCACTCTTCTCAATGATGAATATGTTGTATGACACAACCTTTGAGTATTTAGCTATATCAGTGACATGTACTTTAAAAATGTTTTAGAGATCCTACCAGTCTTTGAAAACATCCTTGTTCCTTGTTTCAGTTCCCGTTTTATGTATATTTTCTGCCTTGCACCTGATTATTCCAACGTCTGATAGATGGCCTAGGGAATCTAATTCTGGTATTGGTTGTTTTTGCTGATTGTCTCCCCTTGTAGCTGATTTCTTCATTATTGTGTAAATTTAGATCATGAGCTCATGTTTAGCTAAACAGCTGACTTTGTAAGTGGCTTAGGTGTGAACGCTCGTAAGCTTCAGCAGAAAGAAGGCAAAGAGTTAATTTTGTCCCTCCAATGAGTTGCCTCCAGGACCCCGTTTTCTACAAGTGTTGGTCCAATACTCCCTCTAGAGGCAGGGGACTCAGACAGGTCTGCTTTGCGTCCCCCGATCTGGGGCAGGGGCTGTGGGCGGCCGGTTGGCCGGGCAGGAGCCTCTCTGCGTGTGTCCCTGGGTCCCATCTGCCAGCGAACTTCGGTCACCGGCAGGAAGCTACGATGCCCAGACCTATGGTTAGCTATGCAGCAAGGTGAACTGCACGGACAGGTTCCACACACACTTCAAGTAAGGGGGCGGCCTGTGTGGAAAGGTGAGAGTTTGGGCAGCTGTGCAGACAAAGAAGGCGCCCTTTGGCCTGGGCCTAAATGCTTGTGACACCCCACTGGGCCTCCCGAACTCTGAGGGCCCTGCCCTGGGACCCCTGCTCCTCTGCCCTTTGATCAGTCACAGCAGAGATGGCCACACGCACTCCCTCTGTGAGGGCAGTGTTCCAACCTCCCTCAGCCCCGCCCCCTCTTCGCAGGTTACCATGGACTACAGATGCTGCATTCTGAGGCCAGGGCGTTCCGAGAATGCCCAGGGCAGACATGATGACCTTAAATGATTCCCTCTTGTGTCAGTTTTGGTAAACTTTAGGAGCTAGGAAATGGTCCACTTTACAGAAATGTTCAAATTTACTGGCATTTCATATATTCTCTGCTATAAGTTTTTCTGATTCTTTCTGTATATTCTTGACTTATGTTTTTGTTTTCCTTAATCAAAGTGTGTCTTTTAAATTTTTTCAAAGAATATTCTTTGGACTTACTAAATCACCTCAATTTTATACGTTTTCTGTTGTATTAAGTTCTGCTCATATCTTTATTTATCTTTTTTCTATGTTCTCAGGGTTTATTGTTTTGATCTTCTGATGTCAATTTAAACACTTGGTTATTCCTTTTAATAAATCATTTACTTATAAAGATTTGAACTTTTGAAGATTCCAGCTTACTTGTAAGTTTCTAAGGGCAAGGTCCTCTACATTGTTGCTCGCCTAAGGCTTAGTACACCCTATAGCAATATATATATTGACACATTTTCCCCTCGACTTTCTGTGATTCCCTACATCTCACCTTTCTTTGCAGACAAGCCATTTGAAATACCCTTAACTTATTTCACAGCCAATAAGTCTTTGAAATAATGTGTATTTTTTAGAGAAATCTTCTTGTATAATTAGGCAGAAAATCTGACCTGCCATAGTTTTCAAAACAGCATAATTTCAATCTTCTCAATGATAAATCTGTTGTATTACACAACCTTTGATTATTTAGCTTTATCAATGACATGTACTTTAAAACTATTTTAGAGATCCTACCAGTCTTTGAAAACATCCTTGTTCCTTAGTTCAGTTCCAGTTGAATGTATATATTCTGCCTTGCACCTGATTATTCCAACATCTGATGGATGGCCTAGGGAATCTAATTCTGGTATTGATTGTTTTGGCTGATTGCCTCCCCTTGTAGCTGATTTCTTCATTATTGTGTAAATTTAGATCATGAGCTCATGATTAGCTAAACAGCTGACCTTGTAAGTGGCTTAGGTGTCAATGCTCATAAGCTTCAACAGGAAGTCGGCAAAGATTGAATTGTGCCTCTTCAATGAGTTACACGCAAGGACCCCATTTTCTAGAAGTGTTGTTCCAATACTCCCTCTAGAGGCAGGGTACTCAGACAGGGCTTCTTTGCGGCCACTGATGTGGGGCAGGGCCATGGGCGGTCTGTGGCCCAGGCAGGAGCCTCTCGGCGGGTGTCCCAGGGAACCATCTGCCTGCGAACTTCGGTCACCTGGCAGGAAGCTACGATGCCCAGACCTATGTTTAGCTGTGCAGAGAGGTGTACTGGGCAGACAGGTTCCACACACACTTCAAGTAAGGGGTCGGCCTGAGTGGAAATTTGAGAGTGTTGACAGCTGAGCAGACAAAGAAGGCGCCCTTTGGCCTGGGCCTAAATGCTTGTGGCACCCCACTGGGCCTTACGGGCTCTGAGGGCCCTGCCCTGGGCCCCCTACTCCCCTACACTTTGTTCAGTCACAGCAGAAATGGCCACACCCACTCCCTCATTGTGGGCAGTGTTCCTTCCACCCTCTGCCCCGCCACCGCTCCGCAGCTTACCATGGACAACAGATGCTGCATTCTGAGGCCAAGGGATTCCGAAAATGCCAAGGGCAGACATAATGACATTAAATGATTTCCTCTTGCGTCAGTTTTGGTAAACTTTAGGAGCTAGGAAATGGTCCACTTTACAGAAATGTTCAAATTTACTGGCATTTCATATATTCTCTGCTATAACATTGTCCTGATTCTTTCTATATATTCTTTAATTCTGTTTTTGTTTTCCTTAATCAAAGTGTGTCTTTTAAATCTGTTCAAACCGTATTCTTTGGACTTACTAAATCACCTCAATTTTATACGTTTTCTGTTGTATTAAGTTCTGCCCATATCTTTATTTATCTTTTTTCTATGTTCTCAGGGTTTATTGTTTTGATCTTCTGATGTCATTTAAAACACTTGGTTATTCATTTTAATGAATCTTTTTACTTATAAAGATTTGAACTTTTGAAGATTCCAGCTTACTTGTACGTTTCACAGGATCAGGTCCTCTACATTGTTGATGGTCTAAGGCTTATTTCACCCTATAGCAAAGTATATATTGACATATTTTCCCCTCGACTTTCTGTGATTCCCTACATCTCACCTTTCTTTACAGACAAGCCATTTGAAATACCCTTAACTTATTTCACAGCCAATAAGTCTTTAAAATAATGTGTATTTTTTAGAGAAATCTTCTTCTATAATTAGGCAGAAAATCTGACCTGCCATAGTTTTCAAAACAGCATAATTTCACTCTTCTCAATGATGAATCTGTTCTATTACACAACCTTTGAGTATTTCGCTTTATCAATGACATGTAATTTAAAAACGTTTTAGAGATCATACCAGTCTTTGAAAACATCCTTGTTCCTTGTTTCAGTTCCAGTTTTATGTATAATTTCTGCCTTGCACCTGATTATTCCAACATCTGATGGATGGCCTAGGGAATCTAATTCTGGTATTGATTGTTTTTGCTGATTGTCTCCCCTTGTAGCTGATTTCTTCATTATTGTGTAAATTTAGATCATGAGCTCATGTTTAGCTAAACAGCTGACCTTGTAAGTGGCTTAGGTGTGAACGCTTGTAAGCTTTAGCAGAAAGATGGCAAAGATTTATTTGTGTCCCTCCAATGAGTTGCCCTCGAGGACCCCGTTTTCTACAAGTGTTGGTCCAATACTCCCTCTAGAGGCAGGGGACTCAGACAGGTCTGCTTTGCGTCCCCCGATCTGGAGCAGGGGCTGTGGGCGGCCAGTGGGCCGGGCAGGAGCCTCTCTGCGTGTGTCCCAGGGACCCATCTGCCAGCGAACTTCAGTCACCGGCAGGAAGCTACGATGCCCAGACCTATGGTTAGCTATGCAGCAGGGTGTACTGCGCGGACAGGTTCCACACACACTTCAAGTACGAGGGCGGCCTGAGTGGAAAGGTGAGAGTTTGGGCAGCTGTGCAGACAAAGAAGGCGCCCTTTGGCCTGGGCCTAAATGCTGGTGACACCCCACTGGGCCTCCCGAACTCTGAGGGCCTTGCCCTGGGACCCCTGCTCCCCTGCCTTTGATCAGTCACAGCAGAGATGGCCACACCCACTCCCTCTGTGAGGTCAGTGTTCCAACCGCCCTCAGCCCTGCCCGCTCTTCGCAGGTTACCATGGACTACAGATGCTGCATTCTGAGGCCAGGGCGTTCGGAGAATGCCCAGGGCAGACATGATGACCTTAAATGATTCCCTCTTGTGTCAGTTTTGGTCAACTTTAGGAGCTAGGAAATGGTCCACTTTACAGAAATGTTCACATTTACTGGCATTTCATATATTCTCTGCTATAAGATTGTCTGATTCTTTCTGTATATTCTTGACTTATGTTTTTGTTTTCCTTAATCAAAGTGTGTCTTTTAAATCTTTTCAAAGAATATTCTTTGGACTTACTAAATCACCTCAATTTTATACGTTTTCTGTTGTATTAAGTTCTGCTCATATCTTTATTAATCTTTTTTCTATATTCTCAGGGTTTATTGTTGTGATCTTCTGATGTCAATTAAAACACTTGGTTATTCCTTTTAATAAACCTTCTTACTTATAAAGATTTGAACTTTTTAAGATTCCAGCTTACTTGTAAGTTTCTAAGGGCAAGGTCCTCTACATTGTTGCTCGCCTAAGGCTTAGTTCACCCTATAGCAATGTACATATTGACACATTTTCCCCTCGACTTTCTGTGATTCCCTACATCTCACCTTTCTTTGCAGACAAGCCATTTGAAATACCCTTAACTTATTTCACAGCCAATAACTCTTTGAAATAATGTGTATTTTTTAGAGAAATCTTCTTATATAATTAGGCACAAAATCTGACCTGCCATAGTCTTCAAAACAGCATAATTTCACTCTTCTCAATGATAAATCTGTTGTATTACACAACCTTTGAGTATTTAGCTTTATCAATGAAATGTACTTTAAAACTATTTTAGAGATCCTACCAGTCTTTGAAAACATCCTTGTTCCTTAGATCAGTTCCAGTTGTATGTATATTTTCTGCCTTGCACCTGATTATTCCAACATCTGATGGATGGCCTAGGGAATCTAATTCTGGTATTGATTGTTTTTGCTGATTGCCTCCCCTTGTAGCTGATTTCTTCCTTA
Organism: Mesoplodon bidens; assembly: GCF_964165515.1. Taxonomy (NCBI): domain Eukaryota; kingdom Metazoa; phylum Chordata; class Mammalia; order Artiodactyla; family Ziphiidae; genus Mesoplodon; species Mesoplodon bidens. Next base: position 100,199 of record NW_027671293.1, on the reverse strand, counting down.
TTGTGTAAATTTAGATCATGAGCTCATGACTAGCTAAACAGCTGACCTTGTAAGTGGCTTAGGTGTCAACGCTCGTAAGCTTCAACAGGAAGTCAGCAAAGATTTATTTGTGTCTCTACAATGAGTTACCCGCAAGGACCCAATTTTCTAGAAGTGTTGTTCCAGTACTCCCTCTAGAGGCAGGGTACTCAGAAAGGGCTGCTTTGCGGCCACTGAAGTGGGGCAGGGACATTGGTGGTCTGTGGCCCAGGCCGGAGCCTCTCGGCGTGTGTCACAGGTAACCGTCTGCCTGCGAACTTCGGTCACCTGGCAGGAAGCTACGATGCGCAGACCTATGGTTAGCTGTGCAGCGAGGTGTACTGCGCAGACAGGTTCCACACACACTTCAAGTAAGGGGTCGGCCTGAGTGGAAAGGTGAGAGTGTTGGCAGCTGTTCAGACAAAGAAGGCGCCCTTTGGCCTGGGCCTAAATGCTTTTGACAACCCACTGGGCCTGCCGGGCTCTGAGGGCCCTGCCCTCAGCCCCCTGCTCCCCTGCCCTTTGTTCAGTCACAGCAGAGATGGCCACAACCACTCCCTCATTGTGGGCAGTGTTCCAACCACCCTCTGCCCCGCCACCTCTCCGCAGCTTACCATGGACAACAGATGCTGCATTCTGAGGCCAGTGTATTCCGAGAATGCCACGGGCAGACATAATGACATTAAATGATTTTCCCTTGTGTCAGTTTTGGTAAACTTTAGGAGCTAGGAAATTTTCCACTTTACAGAAATGTTCATAATTACTGTCATTTCATATATTCTCTGCTATAACATTGTCCTGATTCTTTCTATATATTCTTTAATTCTGTTTTTGTTTTCCTTAATCAAAGTGTGTCTTTTAAATCTGTTCAAACCGTATCCTTTGGAATTACTAAATCACCTCAATTTTATACGTTTTCTGTTGTATTAAGTTCTGCTCATATCTTTATTTATCTTTTTCTATGTTCTCAGGGTTTATTGTTTTGATCTTCTGATGTCATTTAAAACACTTGGTTATTCACTTTATTGAATCTTTTTACTTATCAAGATTTGAACTTCTGAAGATTCCAGCTTACTTGTACGTTTCACAGGATCAGGTCCTCTACATTGTTGATGGTCTAAGGCTTATTTCACAGTATAGCAAAGTATATATTGACATATTTTCCCCTCGACTTTCTGTGATTCCCTACATCTCACCTTTCTTTGCAGAAAAGCCATTTGAAATACCCTTAACTTATTTCACAGCCAATAAGTCTTTAAAATAATGTGTATTTTTTGGAGAAATCTTCTTCTATAATTAGGCAGAAAATCTGACCTGCCATAGTTTTCAAAACAGCATAATTTCACTCTTCTCAATGATGAATCTGTTGTATTACACAACCTTTGAGTATTTCGCTTTATCAATGACATGTAATTTAAAAACGTTTTAGAGATCCTACCAGTCTTTGAAAACATCCTTGTTCCTTGTTTCAGTTCCAGTTTTATGTATATTTTCTGCCTTGCACCTGATTATTCCAACATCTGATGGATGGCCTAGGGAACCTAATTCTGGTATTGATTGTTTTTGCTGATTGTCTCCCCTTGTAGCTGATTTCTTCATTATGGTGTAAATTTAGATCATGAGCCCATGTTTAGCTAAACAGCTGACCTTGTAAGTGGCTTAGGTGTGAACGCTCGTAAGCTTCAGCAGAAAGATGGCAAAGATTTATTTGTGTCCCTCCAATGAGTTGCCCTCGAGGACCCCGTTTTCTACAAGTGTTGGTCCAATACTCCCTCTAGAGGCAGGGGACTCAGACAGGTCTTCTGTGCGTCCCCCGATCTGGGGCAGGGGCTGTGGGCGGCCGGTGGGCCGGGCAGGAGCCTCTCTGCGTGTGTCACAGGGTCCCATCTGCCAGCGAACTTTGGTCACCGGCAGGAAGCTACGATGCCCAGACCTATGGTTAGCTATGCAGCAAGGTGAACTGCACGGACAGGTTCCACACACACTTCAAGTAAGGGGGCGGCCTGTGTGGAAAGGTGAGAGTTTGGGCAGCTGTGCAGACAAAGAAGGCGCCCTTTGGCCTGGGCCTAAATGCTTGTGACACCCCACTGGGCCTCCCGAACTCTGAGGGCCCTGCCCTGGGACCCCTGCTCCTCTGCCCTTTGATCAGTCACAGCAGAGATGGCCACACGCACTCCCTCTGTGAGGGCAGTGTTCCAACCTCCCTCAGCCCCTCCCCCTCTTCGCAGGTTACCATGGACTACAGATGCTGCATTCTGAGGCCAGGGCGTTCCGAGAATGCCCAGGGCAGACATGATGACCTTAAATGATTCCCTCTTGTGTCAGTTTTGGTAAACTTTAGGAGCTAGGAAATGGTCCACTTTACAGAAATGTTCAAATTTACTGGCATTTCATATATTCTCTGCTATAAGTTTTTCTGATTCTTTCTGTATATTCTTGACTTATGTTTTTGTTTTCCTTAATCAAAGTGTGTCTTTTAAATTTTTTCAAAGAATATTCTTTGGACTTACTAAATCACCTCAATTTTATACGTTTTCTGTTGTATTAAGTTCTGCTCATATCTTTATTTATCTTTTTTCTATGTTCTCAGGGTTTATTGTTTTGATCTTCTGATGTCAATTTAAACACTTGGTTATTCCTTTTAATAAATCTTTTTACTTATAAAGATTTGAACTTTTGAAGATTCCAGCTTACTTGTAAGTTTCTAAGGGCAAGGTCCTCTACATTGTTGCTCGCCTAAGGCTTAGTACACCCTATAGCAATATATATATTGACACATTTTCCCCTCGACTTTCTGTGATTCCCTACATCTCACCTTTCTTTGCAGACAAGCCATTTGAAATACCCTTAACTTATTTCACAGCCAATAAGTCTTTGAAATAATGTGTATTTTTTAGAGAAATCTTCTTGTATAATTAGGCAGAAAATCTGACCTGCCATAGTTTTCAAAACAGCATAATTTCAATCTTCTCAATGATAAATCTGTTGTATTACACAACCTTTGATTATTTAGCTTTATCAATGACATGTACTTTAAAACTATTTTAGAGATCCTACCAGTCTTTGAAAACATCCTTGTTCCTTAGTTCAGTTCCAGTTGAATGTATATATTCTGCCTTGCACCTGATTATTCCAACATCTGATGGATGGCCTAGGGAATCTAATTCTGGTATTGATTGTTTTGGCTGATTGCCTCCCCTTGTAGCTGATTTCTTCATTATTGTGTAAATTTAGATCATGAGCTCATGATTAGCTAAACAGCTGACCTTGTAAGTGGCTTAGGGGTCAATGCTCATAAGCTTCAACAGGAAGTCGGCAAAGATTGAATTGTGCCTCTACAATGAGTTACCCGCAAGGACCCCATTTTCTAGAAGTGTTGTTCCAATACTCCCTCTAGAGGCAGGGTACTCAGACAGGGCTTCTTTGCGGCCACTGATGTGGGGCAGGGCCATGGGCGGTCTGTGGCCCAGGCAGGAGCCTCTCGGCGGGTGTCCCAGGGAACCATCTGCCTGCGAACTTCGGTCACCTGGCAGGAAGCTACGATGCCCAGACCTATGTTTAGCTGTGCAGAGAGGTGTACTGGGCAGACAGGTTCCACACACACTTCAAGTAAGGGGTCGGCCTGAGTGGAAATTTGAGAGTGTTGACAGCTGAGCAGACAAAGAAGGCGCCCTTTGGCCTGGGCCTAAATGCTTGTGGCACCCCACTGGGCCTTACGGGCTCTGAGGGCCCTGCCCTGGGCCCCCTACTCCCCTACACTTTGTTCAGTCACAGCAGAAATGGCCACACCCACTCCCTCATTGTGGGCAGTGTTCCTTCCACCCTCTGCCCCGCCACCTCTCCGCAGCTTACCATGGACAACAGATGCTGCATTCTGAGGCCAAGGGATTCCGAAAATGCCAAGGGCAGACATAATGACCTTAAATGATTTCCTCTTGTGTCAGTTTTGGTAAACTTTAGGAGCTAGGAAATGGTCCACTTTACAGAAATGTTCAAATTTACTGGCATTTCATATATTCTCTGCTATAACATTGTCCTGATTCTTTCTATATATTCTTTAATTCTGTTTTTGTTTTCCTTAATCAAAGTGTGTCTTTTAAATCTGTTCAAACCGTATTCTTTGGACTTACTAAATCACCTCAATTTTATACGTTTTCTGTTGTATTAAGTTCTGCCCATATCTTTATTTATCTTTTTTCTATGTTCTCAGGGTTTATTGTTTTGATCTTCTGATGTCATTTAAAACACTTGGTTATTCATTTTAATGAATCTTTTTACTTATAAAGATTTGAACTTTTGAAGATTCCAGCTTACTTGTACGTTTCACAGGATCAGGTCCTCTACATTGTTGATGGTCTAAGGCTTATTTCACCCTATAGCAAAGTATATATTGACATATTTTCCCCTCGACTTTCTGTGATTCCCTACATCTCACCTTTCTTTACAGACAAGCCATTTGAAATACCCTTAACTTATTTCACAGCCAATAAGTCTTTAAAATAATGTGTATTTTTTAGAGAAATCTTCTTCTATAATTAGGCAGAAAATCTGACCTGCCATAGTTTTCAAAACAGCATAATTTCACTCTTCTCAATGATGAATCTGTTCTATTACACAACCTTTGAGTATTTCGCTTTATCAATGACATGTAATTTAAAAACGTTTTAGAGATCCTACCAGTCTTTGAAAACATACTTGTTCCTTGTTTCAGTTCCAGTTTTATGTATAATTTCTGCCTTGCACCTGATTATTCCAACATCTGATGGATGGCCTAGGGAATCTAATTCTGGTATTGATTGTTTTTGCTGATTGTCTCCCCTTGTAGCTGATTTCTTCATTATTGTGTAAATTTAGATCATGAGCTCATGTTTAGCTAAACAGCTGACCTTGTAAGTGGCTTAGGTGTGAACGCTTGTAAGCTTTAGCAGAAAGATGGCAAAGATTTATTTGTGTCCCTCCAATGAGTTGCCCTCGAGGACCCCGTTTTCTACAAGTGTTGGTCCAATACTCCCTCTAGAGGCAGGGGACTCAGACAGGTCTGCTTTGCGTCCCCCGATCTGGAGCAGGGGCTGTGGGCGGCCTTTGGGCCGGGCAGGAGCCTCTCTGCGTGTGTCCCAGGGACCCATCTGCCAGCGAACTTCAGTCACCGGCAGGAAGCTACGATGCCCAGACCTATGGTTAGCTATGCAGCAGGGTGTACTGCGCGGACAGGTTCCACACACACTTCAAGTACGAGGGCGGCCTGAGTGGAAAGGTGAGAGTTTGGGCAGCTGTGCAGACAAAGAAGGCGCCCTTTGGCCTGGGCCTAAATGCTGGTGACACCCCACTGGGCCTCCCGAACTCTGAGGGCCTTGCCCTGGGACCCCTGCTCCCCTGCCTTTGATCAGTCACAGCAGAGATGGCCACACCCACTCCCTCTGTGAGGTCAGTGTTCCAACCGCCCTCAGCCCTGCCCGCTCTTCGCAGGTTACCATGGACTACAGATGCTGCATTCTGAGGCCAGGGCGTTCGGAGAATGCCCAGGGCAGACATGATGACCTTAAATGATTCCCTCTTGTGTCAGTTTTGGTCAACTTTAGGAGCTAGGAAATGGTCCACTTTACAGAAATGTTCACATTTACTGGCATTTCATATATTCTCTGCTATAAGATTGTCTGATTCTTTCTGTATATTCTTGACTTATGTTTTTGTTTTCCTTAATCAAAGTGTGTCTTTTAAATCTTTTCAAAGAATATTCTTTGGACTTACTAAATCACCTCAATTTTATACGTTTTCTGTTGTATTAAGTTCTGCTCATATCTTTATTAATCTTTTTTCTATATTCTCAGGGTTTATTGTTGTGATCTTCTGATGTCAATTAAAACACTTGGTTATTCCTTTTAATAAACCTTCTTACTTATAAAGATTTGAACTTTTTAAGATTCCAGCTTACTTGTAAGTTTCTAAGGGCAAGGTCCTCTACATTGTTGCTCGCCTAAGGCTTAGTTCACCCTATAGCAATGTACATATTGACACATTTTCCCCTCGACTTTCTGTGATTCCCTACATCTCACCTTTCTTTGCAGACAAGCCATTTGAAATACCCTTAACTTATTTCACAGCCAATAACTCTTTGAAATAATGTGTATTTTTTAGAGAAATCTTCTTATATAATTAGGCACAAAATCTGACCTGCCATAGTCTTCAAAACAGCATAATTTCACTCTTCTCAATGATAAATCTGTTGTATTACACAACCTTTGAGTATTTAGCTTTATCAATGAAATGTACTTTAAAACTATTTTAGAGATCCTACCAGTCTTTGAAAACATCCTTGTTCCTTAGATCAGTTCCAGTTGTATGTATATTTTCTGCCTTGCACCTGATTATTCCAACATCTGATGGATGGCCTAGGGAATCTAATTCTGGTATTGATTGTTTTTGCTGATTGCCTCCCCTTGTAGCTGATTTCTTCCTTATTGTGTAAATTTAGATCATGAGCTCATGACTAGCTAAACAGCTGACCTTGTAAGTGGCTTAGGTGTCAACGCTCGTAAGCTTCAACAGGAAGTCAGCAAAGATTTATTTGTGTCTCTACAATGAGTTACCCGCAAGGACCCAATTTTCTAGAAGTGTTGTTCCAGTACTCCCTCTAGAGGCAGGGTACTCAGAAAGGGCTGCTTTGCGGCCACTGAAGTGGGGCAGGGACATTGGTGGTCTGTGGCCCAGGCCGGAGCCTCTCGGCGTGTGTCACAGGTAACCGTCTGCCTGCGAACTTCGGTCACCTGGCAGGAAGATACGATGCGCAGACCTATGGTTAGCTGTGCAGCGAGGTGTACTGCGCAGACAGGTTCCACACACACTTCAAGTAAGGGGTCGGCCTGAGTGGAAAGGTGAGAGTGTTGGCAGCTGTTCAGACAAAGAAGGCGCCCTTTGGCCTGGGCCTAAATGCTTTTGACAACCCACTGGGCCTGCCGGGCTCTGAGGGCCCTGCCCTCAGCCCCCTGCTCCCCTGCCCTTTGTTCAGTCACAGCAGAGATGGCCACACCCACTCCCTCATTGTGGGCAGTGTTCCAACCACCCTCTGCCCCGCCACCTCTCCGCAGCTTACCATGGACAACAGATGCTGCATTCTGAGGCCAGTGTATTCCGAGAATGCCACGGGCAGACATAATGACATTAAATGATTTTCTCTTGTGTCAGTTTTGGTAAACTTTAGGAGCTAGGAAATTTTCCACTTTACAGAAATGTTCATAATTACTGCCATTTCATATATTCTCTGCTATAACATTGTCCTGATTCTTTCTATATATTCTTTAATTCTGTTTTTGTTTTCCTTAATCAAAGTGTGTCTTTTAAATCTGTTCAAACCGTATTCTTTGGAATTACTAAATCACCTCAAATTTATACGTTTTCTGTTGTATTAAGTTCTGCTCATATCTTTATTTATCTTTTTCTATGTTCTCAGGGTTTATTGTTTTGATCTTCTGATGTCATTTAAAACACTTGGTTATTCATTTTAATGAATCTTTTTACTTATCAAGATTTGAACTTCTGAAGATTCCAGCTTACTTGTACGTTTCACAGGATCAGGTCCTCTACATTGTTGATGGTCTAAGGCTTATTTCACAGTATAGCAAAGTATATATTGACATATTTTCCCCTCGACTTTCTGTGATTCCCTACATCTCACCTTTCTTTGCAGAAAAGCCATTTGAAATACCCTTAACTTATTTCACAGCCAATAAGTCTTTAAAATAATGTGTATTTTTTGGAGAAATCTTCTTCTATAATTAGGCAGAAAATCTGACCTGCCATAGTTTTCAAAACAGCATAATTTCACTCTTCTCAATGATGAATCTGTTGTATTACACAACCTTTGAGTATTTCGCTTTATCAATGACATGTAATTTAAAAACGTTTTAGAGATCCTACCAGTCTTTGAAAATATCCTTGTTCCTTGTTTCAGTTCCAGTTTTATGTATATTTTCTGCCTTGCACCTGATTATTCCAACATCTGATGGATGGCCTAGGGAACCTAATTCTGGTATTGATTGTTTTTGCTGATTGTCTCCCCTTGTAGCTGATTTCTTCATTATGGTGTAAATTTAGATCATGAGCCCATGTTTAGCTAAACAGCTGACCTTGTAAGTGGCTTAGGTGTGAACGCTCGTAAGCTTCAGCAGAAAGATGGCAAAGATTTATTTGTGTCCCTCCAATGAGTTGCCCTCGAGGACCCCGTTTTCTACAAGTGTTGGTCCAATACTCCCTCTAGAGGCAGGGGACTCAGACAGGTCTTCTGTGCGTCCCCCGATCTGGGGCAGGGGCTGTGGGCGGCCGGTGGGCCGGGCAGGAGCCTCTCTGCGTGTGTCACAGGGTCCCATCTGCCAGCGAACTTTGGTCACCGGCAGGAAGCTACGATACCCAGACCTATGGTTAGCTATGCAGCAAGGTGAACTGCACGGACAGGTTCAACACACACTTCAAGTAAGGGGGCGGCCTGTGTGGAAAGGTGAGAGTTTGGGCAGCTGTGCAGACAAAGAAGGCGCCCTTTGGCCTGGGCCTAAATGCTTGTGACACCCCACTGGGCCTCCCGAACTCTGAGGGCCCTGCCCTGGGACCCCTGCTCCTCTGCCCTTTGATCAGTCACAGCAGAGATGGCCACACGCACTCCCTCTGTGAGGGCAGTGTTCCAACCTCCCTCAGCCCCTCCCCCTCTTCGCAGGTTACCATGGACTACAGATGCTGCATTCTGAGGCCAGGGCGTTCCGAGAATGCCCTGGGCAGACATGATGACCTTAAATGATTCCCTCTTGTGTCAGTTTTGGTAAACTTTAGGAGCTAGGAAATGGTCCACTTTACAGAAATGTTCAAATTTACTGGCATTTCATATATTCTCTGCTATAAGTTTTTCTGATTCTTTCTGTATATTCTTGACTTATGTTTTTGTTTTCCTTAATCAAAGTGTGTCTTTTAAATTTTTTCAAAGAATATTCTTTGGACTTACTAAATCACCTCAATTTTATACGTTTTCTGTTGTATTAAGTTCTGCTCATATCTTTATTTATCTTTTTTCTATGTTCTCAGGGTTTATTGTTTTGATCTTCTGATGTCAATTTAAACACTTGGTTATTCCTTTTAATAAATCTTTTTACTTATAAAGATTTGAACTTTTGAAGATTCCAGCTTACTTGTAAGTTTCTAAGGGCAAGGTCCTCTACATTGTTGCTCGCCTAAGGCTTAGTACACCCTATAGCAATATATATATTGACACATTTTCCCCTCGACTTTCTGTGATTCCCTACATCTCACCTTTCTTTGCAGACAAGCCATTTGAAATACCCTTAACTTATTTCACAGCCAATAAGTCTTTGAAATAATGTGTATTTTTTAGAGAAATCTTCTTGTATAATTAGGCAGAAAATCTGACCTGCCATAGTTTTCAAAACAGCATAATTTCAATCTTCTCAATGATAAATCTGTTGTATTACACAACCTTTGATTATTTAGCTTTATCAATGACATGTACTTTAAAACTATTTTAGAGATCCTACCAGTCTTTGAAAACATCCTTGTTCCTTAGTTCAGTTCCAGTTGAATGTATATATTCTGCCTTGCACCTGATTATTCCAACATCTGATGGATGGCCTAGGGAATCTAATTCTGGTATTGATTGTTTTGGCTGATTGCCTCCCCTTGTAGCTGATTTCTTCATTATTGTGTAAATTTAGATCATGAGCTCATGATTAGCTAAACAGCTGACCTTGTAAGTGGCTTAGGGGTCAATGCTCATAAGCTTCAACAGGAAGTCGGCAAAGATTGAATTGTGCCTCTACAATGAGTTACCCGCAAGGACCCCATTTTCTAGAAGTGTTGTTCCAATACTCCCTCTAGAGGCAGGGTACTCAGACAGGGCTTCTTTGCGGCCACTGATGTGGTGCAGGGCCATGGGCGGTCTGTGGCCCAGGCAGGAGCCTCTCGGCGGGTGTCCCAGGGAACCATCTGCCTGCGAACTTCGGTCACCTGGCAGGAAGCTACGATGCCCAGACCTATGTTTAGCTGTGCAGAGAGGTGTACTGGGCAGACAGGTTCCACACACACTTCAAGTAAGGGGTCGGCCTGAGTGGAAATTTGAGAGTGTTGACAGCTGAGCAGACAAAGAAGGCGCCCTTTGGCCTGGGCCTAAATGCTTGTGGCACCCCACTGGGCCTTACGGGCTCTGAGGGCCCTGCCCTGGGCCCCCTACTCCCCTACACTTTGTTCAGTCACAGCAGAAATGGCCACACCCACTCCCTCATTGTGGGCAGTGTTCCTTCCACCCTCTGCCCCGCCACCTCTCTGCAGCTTACCATGGACAACAGATGCTGCATTCTGAGGCCAAGGGATTCCGAAAATGCCAAGGGCAGACATAATGACCTTAAATGATTTCCTCTTGTGTCAGTTTTGGTAAACTTTAGGAGCTAGGAAATGGTCCACTTTACAGAAATGTTCAAATTTACTGGCATTTCATATATTCTCTGCTATAACATTGTCCTGATTCTTTCTATATATTCTTTAATTCTGTTTTTGTTTTCCTTAATCAAAGTGTGTCTTTTAAATCTGTTCAAACCGTATTCTTTGGACTTACTAAATCACCTCAATTTTATACGTTTTCTGTTGTATTAAGTTCTGCCCATATCTTTATTTATCTTTTTTCTATGTTCTCAGGGTTTATTGTTTTGATCTTCTGATGTCATTTAAAACACTTGGTTATTCATTTTAATGAATCTTTTTACTTATAAAGATTTGAACTTTTGAAGATTCCAGCTTACTTGTACGTTTCACAGGATCAGGTCCTCTACATTGTTGATGGTCTAAGGCTTATTTCACCCTATAGCAAAGTATATATTGACATATTTTCCCCTCGACTTTCTGTGATTCCCTACATCTCACCTTTCTTTACAGACAAGCCATTTGAAATACCCTTAACTTATTTCACAGCCAATAAGTCTTTAAAATAATGTGTATTTTTTAGAGAAATCTTCTTCTATAATTAGGCAGAAAATCTGACCTGCCATAGTTTTCAAAACAGCATAATTTCACTCTTCTCAATGATGAATCTGTTCTATTACACAACCTTTGAGTATTTCGCTTTATCAATGACATGTAATTTAAAAACGTTTTAGAGATCCTACCAGTCTTTGAAAACATCCTTGTTCCTTGTTTCAGTTCCAGTTTTATGTATAATTTCTGCCTTGCACCTGATTATTCCAACATCTGATGGATGGCCTAGGGAATCTAATTCTGGTATTGATTGTTTTTGCTGATTGTCTCCCCTTGTAGCTGATTTCTTCATTATTGTGTAAATTTAGATCATGAGCTCATGTTTAGCTAAACAGCTGACCTTGTAAGTGGCTTAGGTGTGAACGCTCATAAGCTTCAGCAGAAAGTTGGCAAAGATTTATTTTTGTCCCTCCAATGAGTTGCCCTCGAGGACCCCGTTTTCTACAAGTGTTGGTCCAATACTCCCTCTAGAGGCAGGGGACTCAGACAGGTCTGCTTTGCGTCCCCCGATCTGGGTCAGGGGCTGTGGGCGGCCTGTGGGCCGGGCAGGAGCCTCTCTGCGTGTGTCCCAGGGACCCATCTGCCAGCGAACTTCAGTCACCGGCAGGAAGCTACGATGCCCAGACCTATGGTTAGCTATGCAGCAGGGTGTACTGCGCGGACAGGTTCCACACACACTTCAAGTACGAGGGCGGCCTGAGTGGAAAGGTGAGAGTTTGGGCAGCTGTGCAGACAAAGAAGGCGCCCTTTGGCCTGGGCCTAAATGCTGGTGACACCCCACTGGGCCTACCGAACTCTGAGGGCCTTGCCCTGGGACCCCTGCTCCCCTGCCTTTGATCAGTCACAGCAGAGATGGCCACACCCACTCCCTCTGTGAGGTCAGTGTTCCAACCGCCCTCAGCCCTGCCCGCTCTTCGCAGGTTACCATGGACTACAGATGCTGCATTCTGAGGCCAGGGCGTTCGGAGAATGCCCAGGGCAGACATGATGACCTTAAATGATTCCCTCTTGTGTCAGTTTTGGTCAACTTTAGGAGCTAGGAAATGGTCCACTTTACAGAAATGTTCACATTTACTGGCATTTCATATATTCTCTGCTATAAGATTGTCTGAATCTTTCTGTATATTCTTGACTTATGTTTTTGTTTTCCTTAATCAAAGTGTGTCTTTTAAATCTTTTCAAAGAATATTCTTTGGACTTACTAAATCACCTCAATTTTATACGTTTTCTGTTGTATTAAGTTCTGCTCATATCTTTATTAATCTTTTTTCTATATTCTCAGGGTTTATTGTTTTGATCTTCTGATGTCAATTAAAACACTTGGTTATTCCTTTTAATAAACCTTCTTACTTATAAAGATTTGAACTTTTTAAGATTCCAGCTTACTTGTAAGTTTCTAAGGGCAAGGTCCTCTACATTGTTGCTCGCCTAAGGCTTAGTTCACCCTATAGCAATGTACATATTGACACATTTTCCCCTCGACTTTCTGTGATTCCCTACATCTCACCTTTCTTTTCAGACAAGCCATTTGAAATACCCTTAACTTATTTCACAGCCAATAACTCTTTGAAATAATGTGTATTTTTTAGAGAAATCTTCTTATATAATTAGGCACAAAATCTGACCTGCCATAGTCTTCAAAACAGCATAATTTCACTCTTCTCAATGATAAATCTGTTGTATTACACAACCTTTGAGTATTTAGCTTTATCAATGAAATGTACTTTAAAACTATTTTAGAGATCCTACCAGTCTTTGAAAACATCCTTGTTCCTTAGATCAGTTCCAGTTGTATGTATATTTTCTGCCTTGCACCTGATTATTCCAACATCTGATGGATGGCCTAGGGAATCTAATTCTGGTATTGATTGTTTTTGCTGATTGCCTCCCCTTGTAGCTGATTTCTTCCTTATTGTGTAAATTTAGATCATGAGCTCATGACTAGCTAAACAGCTGACCTTGTAAGTGGCTTAGGTGTCAACGCTCGTAAGCTTCAACAGGAAGTCAGCAAAGATTTATTTGTGTCTCTACAATGAGTTACCCGCAAGGACCCAATTTTCTAGAAGTGTTGTTCCAGTACTCCCTCTAGAGGCAGGGTACTCAGAAAGGGCTGCTTTGCGGCCACTGAAGTGGGGCAGGGACATTGGTGGTCTGTGGCCCAGGCCGGAGCCTCTCGGCGTGTGTCACAGGTAACCGTCTGCCTGCGAACTTCAGTCAACTGGCAGGAAGCTACGATGCGCAGACCTATGGTTAGCTGTGCAGCGAGGTGTATTGCGCAGACAGGTTCCACACACACTTCAAGTAAGGGGTCGGCCTGAGTGGAAAGGTGAGAGTGTTGGCAGCTGTTCAGACAAAGAAGGCGCCCTTTGGCCTGGGCCTAAATGCTTTTGACAACCCACTGGGCCTGCCGGGCTCTGAGGGCCCTGCCCTCAGCCCCCTGCTCCCCTGCCCTTTGTTCAGTCACAGCAGAGATGGCCACACCCACTCCCTCATTTTGGGCAGTGTTCCAACCACCCTCTGCACCGCCACCTCTCCGCAGCTTACCATGGACAACAGATGCTGCATTCTGAGGCCAGTGTATTCCGAGAATGCCACGGGCAGACATAATGACATTAAATGATTTTCTCTTGTGTCAGTTTTGGTAAACTTTAGGAGCTAGGAAATTTTCCACTTTACAGAAATGTTCATAATTACTGCCATTTCATATATTCTCTGCTATAACATTGTCCTGATTCTTTCTATATATTCTTTAATTCTGTTTCTGTTTTCCTTAATCAAAGTGTGTCTTTTAAATCTGTTCAAACCGTATTCTTTGGAATTACTAAATCACCTCAAATTTATACGTTTTCTGTTGTATTAAGTTCTGCTCATATCTTTATTTATCTTTTTCTATGTTCTCAGGGTTTATTGTTTTGATCTTCTGATGTCATTTAAAACACTTGGTTATTCATTTTAATGAATCTTTTTACTTATCAAGATTTGAACTTCTGAAGATTCCAGCTTACTTGTACGTTTCACAGGATCAGGTCCTCTACATTGTTGATGGTCTAAGGCTTATTTCACAGTATAGCAAAGTATATATTGACATATTTTCCCCTCGACTTTCTGTGATTCCCTACATCTCACCTTTCTTTGCAGAAAAGCCATTTGAAATACCCTTAACTTATTTCACAGCCAATAAGTCTTTAAAATAATGTGTATTTTTTGGAGAAATCTTCTTCTATAATTAGGCAGAAAATCTGACCTGCCATAGTTTTCAAAACAGCATAATTTCACTCTTCTCAATGATGAATCTGTTGTATTACACAACCTTTGAGTATTTCGCTTTATCAATGACATGTAATTTAAAAACGTTTTAGAGATCCTACCAGTCTTTGAAAATATCCTTGTTCCTTGTTTCAGTTCCAGTTTTATGTATATTTTCTGCCTTGCACCTGATTATTCCAACATCTGATGGATGGCCTAGGGAACCTAATTCTGGTATTGATTGTTTTTGCTGATTGTCTCCCCTTGTAGCTGATTTCTTCATTATGGTGTAAATTTAGATCATGAGCCCATGTTTAGCTAAACAGCTGACCTTGTAAGTGGCTTAGGTGTGAACGCTCGTAAGCTTCAGCAGAAAGATGGCAAAGATTTATTTGTGTCCCTCCAATGAGTTGCCCTCGAGGACCCCGTTTTCTACAAGTGTTGGTCCAATACTCCCTCTAGAGGCAGGGGACTCAGACAGGTCTTCTGTGCGTCCCCCGATCTGGGGCAGGGGCTGTGGGCGGCCGGTGGGCCGGGCAGGAGCCTCTCTGCGTGTGTCACAGGGTCCCATCTGCCAGCGAACTTTGGTCACCGGCAGGAAGCTACGATGCCCAGACCTATGGTTAGCTATGCAGCAAGGTGAACTGCACGGACAGGTTCAACACACACTTCAAGTAAGGGGGCGGCCTGTGTGGAAAGGTGAGAGTTTGGGCAGCTGTGCAGACAAAGAAGGCGCCCTTTGGCCTGGGCCTAAATGCTTGTGACACCCCACTGGGCCTCCCGAACTCTGAGGGCCCTGCCCTGGGACCCCTGCTCCTCTGCCCTTTGATCAGTCACAGCAGAGATGGCCACACGCACTCCCTCTGTGAGGGCAGTGTTCCAACCTCCCTCAGCCCCTCCCCCTCTTCGCAGGTTACCATGGACTACAGATGCTGCATTCTGAGGCCAGGGCGTTCCGAGAATGCCCAGGGCAGACATGATGACCTTAAATGATTCCCTCTTGTGTCAGTTTTGGTAAACTTTAGGAGCTAGGAAATGGTCCACTTTACAGAAATGTTCAAATTTACTGGCATTTCATATATTCTCTGCTATAAGTTTTTCTGATTCTTTCTGTATATTCTTGACTTATGTTTTTGTTTTCCTTAATCAAAGTGTGTCTTTTAAATTTTTTCAAAGAATATTCTTTGGACTTACTAAATCACCTCAATTTTATACGTTTTCTGTTGTATTAAGTTCTGCTCATATCTTTATTTATCTTTTTTCTATGTTCTCAGGGTTTATTGTTTTGATCTTCTGATGTCAATTTAAACACTTGGTTATTCCTTTTAATAAATCTTTTTACTTATAAAGATTTGAACTTTTGAAGATTCCAGCTTACTTGTAAGTTTCTAAGGGCAAGGTCCTCTACATTGTTGCTCGCCTAAGGCTTAGGTCACCCTATAGCAATGTATATATTGACACATTTTCTCCTCGACTTTCTGTGATTCCCTACATCTCACCTTTCTTTGCAGACAAGCCATTTGAAATAACCTTCACTTATTTCACAGCCAATAAGTCTTTGAAATAATGTGTATTTTTTAGAGAAATCTTCTTATATAATTAGGCAGAAAATCTGACCTGCCATAGTTTTCAAAACAGCATAATTTCACTCTTCTCAATGATGAATCTGTTCTATTACACAACCTTTGAGTATTTAGCTTTATCAATGACATGTAATTTAAAAACGTTTTAGAGATCCTACCAGTCTTTGAAAACATCCTTGTTCCTTGTTTCAGTTCCAGTTTTATGTATATTTTCTGCCTTGCACCTGATTATTCTAACATCTGATGGATGGCCTAGGGAATCTAATTCTGGTATTGATTGTTTTTGCTGATTGTCTCCCCTTGTAGCTGATTTCTTCATTATTGTGTAAATTTAGATCATGATCTCATGTTTAGCTAAACAGCTGACCTTGTAAGTGGCTTAGGTGTGAACGCTCATAAGCTTCAGCAGAATGTTGGCAAAGATTTATTTTTGTCCCTCCAATGAGTTGCCCTCGAGGACCCCGTTTTCTACAAGTGTTGGTCCAATACTCCCTCTAGAGGCAGGGGACTCAGACAGGTCTGCTTTGCGTCCCCCGATCTGGGTCAGGGGCTGTGGGCGGCCTGTGGGCCGGGCAGGAGCCTCTCTGCGTGTGTCCCAGGGACCCATCTGCCAGCGAACTTTGGTCACCGGCAGGAAGCTACGATGCCCAGACCTATGGTTAGCTATGCAGCAAGGTGTACTGCGCGGACAGGTTCCACACACACTTCAAGTACGAGGGCGGCCTGAGTGGAAAGGTGAGAGTTTGGGCAGCTGTGCAGACAAAGAAGGCGCCCTTTGACCTGGGCCTAAATGCTTGTGACACCCCACTGGGCCTCCCGAACTCTGAGGGCCCTGCCCTGGGAACCCTGCTCCCCTGCCCTTTGATCAGTTACAGCAGAGATGGCCACACCCACTCCCTCTGTGAGGGCAGTGTTCCAACCTCCCTCAGCCCCGCCCCCTCTTCGCAGGTTACCATGGACTACAGATGCTGCACTCTGAGGCCAGGGTATTCCGAGAATGCCAAGGGCAGACATAATGACCTTAATTGATTTCCTCTTGTGTCCGTTTTGGTAAACTTTAGGAGCTAGGAAATGGTCCACTTTAGAGAAATGTTCAAATTTACTGGCATTGCATATATTCTCTGCTATAAGTTTGTCTGATTCTTTCTGTATATTCTTGACTTATGTTTTTGTTTTCCTTAATCAAAGTGTGTCTTTTAAATCTTTTCAAATAATATTCTTTGTACTTACTAAATCACCTCAATTTTATACGTTTTCTGTTGTATTAAGTTCTGCTCATATATTTATTTATCTTTCTTCTATGTTCTCAGGGTTTATTGTTTTGATCTTCTGATGTCAATTAAAACACTTGGTTATTCCTTTTAATAAATCTTTTTACTTATAAAGATTTGAACTTTTGAAGATTCCAGCTTACTTGTAAGTTTCTAAGGGCAAGGTCTTCTACATTGTTGCTCGCCTAAGGCTTAGGTCACCCTATAGCAATGTATATATTGACACATTTTCTCCTCGACTTTCTGTGATTCCCTACATCTCACCTTTTTTGCAGACAAGCCATTTGAAATAACCTTCACTTATTTCACAGCCAATAAGTCTTTGAAATAATGTGTATTTTTTAGAGAAATCTTCTTATATAATTAGGCAGAAAATCTGACCTGCCATAGTTTTCAAAACAGCATAATTTCACTCTTCTGAATGATAAATCTGATGTATTACACAACCTTTGAGTATTTAGCTTTATCAATGACATGTACTTTAAAACTATTTTAGAGATCCTACCAGTCTTTGAAAACATCCGTGTTCCTTAGTTCAGTTCCAGTTGTATGTATATTTTCTGCCTTGCACCTGATTATTCCAAAATCTGATGGATGGCCTATGTAATCTAATACTGGTATTGATTGTTTTTGCTGATTGCCTCCACTTGTAGCTGATTTCTTCTTTATTGTGTAAATTTAGATCATGAGCTCATGATTAGATAAACAGCTGACCTTGTAAGTGGCTTAGGTGTCAACACTCGTAAGCTTCAACAGGAAGTCAGCAAAGATTTATTTGTGTCTCTACAATGAGTTACCCGCAAGGACCCCATTTTCTAGAAGTGTTGTTCCAGTACTCCCTCTAGAGGCAGGGTACTCAGACAGGGCTGATTTGCGGCCACTGATGTGGGCCAGGGCCATGGGCGGTCTGTGGCCCAGACAGGAGCCTCTCGGTGTGTATACCAGGTAACCATCTGCTTGCGAACTTCGGTGACCTGGCAGGAAGCTACGATGCGCAGACCTATGGTTAGCTGTGCAGCGAGGTGTACTGCGCAGACAGGTTCCACACACACTTCAAGTAAGGGGTCGGCCTGAGTGGAAAGGTGAGTGTGTTGGCAGCTGTGCAGACAAAGAAGGCGCCCTTTGGCCTGGGCCTAAATGCTTGTGACACCCCACTGGGCCTGCCGGGCTCTGAGGGCCCTGCCCTCGGCAGCCTGCTCCCCTGCCCTTTGTTCAGTCACAGCAGAGATGGCCACACCCACTCCCTCATTGTGGGCAGTGTTCCAACCTCCCTCTGCCCCGCCACCTCTCCGCAGCTTACCATGGACAACAGATGCTGCATTCTGAGGCCAGGGTATTCCGAGAATGCCAAGGGCAGACATAATGACCTTAATTGATTTCCTCTTGTGTCAGTTTTGGTAAACTTTAGGAGCTAGGAAATGGTCCACTTTACAGAAATGTTCAAATTTACTGGCATTTCATATATTCTCTGCTATAACATTGTCCTGATTCTTTCTATATATTCTTTAATTCTGTTTTTGTTTTCCTTAATCAAAGTGTGTCTTTTAAATCTGTTCAAACCGTATTCTTTGGAATTACTAAATCACCTCAATTTTATACGTTTTCTGTTGTACTAAATTCTGCCCATATCTTTATTTATCTTTTTTCTATGTTCTCAGGGTTTATTGTTTTGATCTTCTGATGTCATTTAAAACACTTGGTTATTCATTTTAATGCATCTTTTTACTTATCAAGATTTGAACTTTTGAAGATTCCAGCTTACTTGTACGTTTCACAGGATCAGGTCCTCTACATTGTTGATGGTCTAAGGATTATTTCACCCTATAGCAAAGTATATATTGACATATTTTCCCTCGACTTTCTGTGATTAACTACATCTCACCTTTCTTTGCAGACAAGCCATTTGAAATACCCTTAACTTATTTCTCAGCCAATAAGTCTTTAAACTAATGTGTATTTTTAGAGAAAACTTATTACATAATTAGGCAGAAAATCTGACCTGCTATAGTTTTCCAAACAGCATAATTTCACTCTTCTCAATGATGAATCTGTTCTATTACACAACCTTTGAGTATTTAGCTTTATCAATGACATGTAATTTAAAAACGTTTTAGAGATCCTACCAGTCTTTGAAAACATCCTTGTTCCTTGTTTCAGTTCCAGTTTTATGGATATTTTCTGCCTTGCACCTGATTATTCTAACATCTGATGGATGGCCTAGGGAATCTAATTCTGGTATTGATTGTTTTTGCTGATTGTCTCCCCTTGTAGCTGATTTCTTCATTATTGTGTAAATTTAGATCATGAGCTCATGTTTAGCTAAACAGCTGACCTTGTAAGTGGCTTAGGTGTGAACGCTCATAAGCTTCAGCAGAAAGTTGGCAAAGATTTATTTTTGTCCCTCCAATGAGTTGCCCTCGAGGACCCCGTTTTCTACAAGTGTTGGTCCAATACTCCCTCTAGAGGCAGGGGACTCAGACAGGTCTGCTTTGCGTCCCCCGATCTGGGTCAGGGGCTGTGGGCGGCCTGTGGGCCGGGCAGGAGCCTCTCTGCGTGTGTCCCAGGGACCCATCTGCCAGCGAACTTTGGTCACCGGCAGGAAGCTACGATGCCCAGACCTATGGTTAGCTATGCAGCAAGGTGTACTGCGCGGACAGGTTCCACACACACTTCAAGTACGAGGGCGGCCTGAGTGGAAAGGTGAGAGTTTGGGCAGCTGTGCAGACAAAGAAGGCGCCCTTTGACCTGGGCCTAAATGCTTGTGACACCCCACTGGGCCTCCCGAACTCTGAGGGCCCTGCCCTGGGACCCCTGCTCCCCTGCCCTTTGATCAGTTACAGCAGAGATGGCCAGACCCACTCCCTCTGTGAGGGCAGTGTTCCAACCTCCCTCAGCCCCGCCCCCTCTTCGCAGGTTACCATGGACTACAGATGCTGCATTCTGAGGCCAGGGTATTCCGAGAATGCCAAGGGCAGACATAATGACCTTAATTGATTTCCTCTTGTGTCAGTTTTGGTAAACTTTAGGAGCTAGGAAATGGTCCACTTTACAGAAATGTTCAAATTTACTGGCATTTCATATATACTCTGCTATAACATTGTCCTGATTCTTTCTATATATTCTTTAATTCTGTTTTTTTTTCCTTAATCAAGGGTGTCTTTTAAATCTTTTCAAAGAATATTCTTTGGACTTACTAAATCACCTCAAGTTTATACGTTTTCTTTTGTACTAAGTTCTGCTCATATCTTTATCTTTTTTCTATGTTCTCAGGGTTTATTGTTTTGATCTTCTGATGTCATTTAAAACACTTGGTTATTCATTTTAATGAATCTTTTTACTTATCAAGATTTGAACTTTTGAAGATTCCAGCTTACTTGTACGTTTCACAGGATCAGGTCCTCTACATTGTTGATGGTCTAAGGATTATTTCACCCTATAGCAAAGTATATATTGACATATTTTCCCTCGACTTTCTGTGATTAACTACATCTCACCTTTCTTTGCAGACAAGCCATTTGAAATACCCTTAACTTATTTCACAGCCAATAAGTCTTTAAACTAATGTGTATTTTTAGAGAAAACTTATTCTATAATTAGGCAGAAAATCTGACCTGCCATAGTTTTCAAAACAGCATAATTTCACTCTTCTCAATGATGAATCTGTTCTATTACACAACCTTTGAGTATTTAGCTTTATCAATGACATGTAATTTAAAAACGTTTTAGAGATCCTACCAGTCTTTGAAAACATCCTTGTTCCTTGTTTCAGTTCCAGTTTTATGTATATTTTCTGCCTTGCACCTGATTATTCCAACATCTGATGGATGGCCTATGTAATCTAATACTGGTATTGATTGTTTTTGCTGATTGCCTCCACTTGTAGCTGATTTCTTCTTTATTGTGTAAATTTAGATCATGAGCTCATGATTAGATAAACAGCTGACCTTGTAAGTGGCTTAGGTGTCAACACTCGTAAGCTTCAACAGGAAGTCAGCAAAGATTTATTTGTGTCTCTACAATGAGTTACCCGCAAGGACCCCATTTTCTAGAAGTGTTGTTCCAGTACTCCCTCTAGAGGCAGGGTACTCAGACAGGGCTGATTTGCGGCCACTGATGTGGGCCAGGGCCATGGGCGGTCTGTGGCCCAGACAGGAGCCTCTCGGTGTGTATACCAGGTAACCATCTGCTTGCGAACTTCGGTGACCTGGCAGGAAGCTACGATGCGCAGACCTATGGTTAGCTGTGCAGCGAGGTGTACTGCGCAGACAGGTTCCACACACACTTCAAGTAAGGGGTCGGCCTGAGTGGAAAGGTGAGTGTGTTGGCAGCTGTGCAGACAAAGAAGGCGCCCTTTGGCCTGGGCCTAAATGCTTGTGACACCCCACTGGGCCTGCCGGGCTCTGAGGGCCCTGCCCTCGGCAGCCTGCTCCCCTGCCCTTTGTTCAGTCACAGCAGAGATGGCCACACCCACTCCCTCATTGTGGGCAGTGTTCCAACCTCCCTCTGCCCCGCCACCTCTCCGCAGCTTACCATGGACAACAGATGCTGCATTCTGAGGCCAGGGTATTCCGAGAATGCCAAGGGCAGACATAATGACCTTAATTGATTTCCTCTTGTGTCAGTTTTGGTAAACTTTAGGAGCTAGGAAATGGTCCACTTTACAGAAATGTTCAAATTTACTGGCATTTCATATATTCTCTGCTATAACATTGTCCTGATTCTTTCTATATATTCTTTAATTCTGTTTTTGTTTTCCTTAATCAAAGTGTGTCTTTTAAATCTGTTCAAACCGTATTCTTTGGAATTACTAAATCACCTCAATTTTATACGTTTTCTGTTGTACTAAATTCTGCCCATATCTTTATTTATCTTTTTTCTATGTTCTCAGGGTTTATTGTTTTGATCTTCTGATGTCATTTAAAACACTTGGTTATTCATTTTAATGCATCTTTTTACTTATCAAGATTTGAACTTTTGAAGATTCCAGCTTACTTGTACGTTTCACAGGATCAGGTCCTCTACATTGTTGATGGTCTAAGGATTATTTCACCCTATAGCAAAGTATATATTGACATATTTTCCCTCGACTTTCTGTGATTAACTACATCTCACCTTTCTTTGCAGACAAGCCATTTGAAATACCCTTAACTTATTTCTCAGCCAATAAGTCTTTAAACTAATGTGTATTTTTAGAGAAAACTTATTACATAATTAGGCAGAAAATCTGACCTGCTATAGTTTTCCAAACAGCATAATTTCACTCTTCTCAATGATGAATCTGTTCTATTACACAACCTTTGAGTATTTAGCTTTATCAATGACATGTAATTTAAAAACGTTTTAGAGATCCTACCAGTCTTTGAAAACATCCTTGTTCCTTGTTTCAGTTCCAGTTTTATGGATATTTTCTGCCTTGCACCTGATTATTCTAACATCTGATGGATGGCCTAGGGAATCTAATTCTGGTATTGATTGTTTTTGCTGATTGTCTCCCCTTGTAGCTGATTTCTTCATTATTGTGTAAATTTAGATCATGAGCTCATGTTTAGCTAAACAGCTGACCTTGTAAGTGGCTTAGGTGTGAACGCTCATAAGCTTCAGCAGAAAGTTGGCAAAGATTTATTTTTGTCCCTCCAATGAGTTGCCCTCGAGGACCCCGTTTTCTACAAGTGTTGGTCCAATACTCCCTCTAGAGGCAGGGGACTCAGACAGGTCTGCTTTGCGTCCCCCGATCTGGGTCAGGGGCTGTGGGCGGCCTGTGGGCCGGGCAGGAGCCTCTCTGCGTGTGTCCCAGGGACCCATCTGCCAGCGAACTTTGGTCACCGGCAGGAAGCTACGATGCCCAGACCTATGGTTAGCTATGCAGCAAGGTGTACTGCGCGGACAGGTTCCACACACACTTCAAGTACGAGGGCGGCCTGAGTGGAAAGGTGAGAGTTTGGGCAGCTGTGCAGACAAAGAAGGCGCCCTTTGACCTGGGCCTAAATGCTTGTGACACCCCACTGGGCCTCCCGAACTCTGAGGGCCCTGCCCTGGGACCCCTGCTCCCCTGCCCTTTGATCAGTTACAGCAGAGATGGCCAGACCCACTCCCTCTGTGAGGGCAGTGTTCCAACCTCCCTCAGCCCCGCCCCCTCTTCGCAGGTTACCATGGACTACAGATGCTGCATTCTGAGGCCAGGGTATTCCGAGAATGCCAAGGGCAGACATAATGACCTTAATTGATTTCCTCTTGTGTCAGTTTTGGTAAACTTTAGGAGCTAGGAAATGGTCCACTTTACAGAAATGTTCAAATTTACTGGCATTTCATATATACTCTGCTATAACATTGTCCTGATTCTTTCTATATATTCTTTAATTCTGTTTTTTTTTCCTTAATCAAGGGTGTCTTTTAAATCTTTTCAAAGAATATTCTTTGGACTTACTAAATCACCTCAAGTTTATACGTTTTCTTTTGTACTAAGTTCTGCTCATATCTTTATCTTTTTTCTATGTTCTCAGGGTTTATTGTTTTGATCTTCTGATGTCATTTAAAACACTTGGTTATTCATTTTAATGAATCTTTTTACTTATCAAGATTTGAACTTTTGAAGATTCCAGCTTACTTGTACGTTTCACAGGATCAGGTCCTCTACATTGTTGATGGTCTAAGGATTATTTCACCCTATAGCAAAGTATATATTGACATATTTTCCCTCGACTTTCTGTGATTAACTACATCTCACCTTTCTTTGCAGACAAGCCATTTGAAATACCCTTAACTTATTTCACAGCCAATAAGTCTTTAAACTAATGTGTATTTTTAGAGAAAACTTATTCTATAATTAGGCAGAAAATCTGACCTGCCATAGTTTTCAAAACAGCATAATTTCACTCTTCTCAATGATGAATCTGTTCTATTACACAACCTTTGAGTATTTAGCTTTATCAATGACATGTAATTTAAAAACGTTTTAGAGATCCTACCAGTCTTTGAAAACATCCTTGTTCCTTGTTTCAGTTCCAGTTTTATGTATATTTTCTGCCTTGCACCTGATTATTCCAAC
Organism: Mesoplodon bidens; assembly: GCF_964165515.1. NCBI lineage: Eukaryota > Metazoa > Chordata > Mammalia > Artiodactyla > Ziphiidae > Mesoplodon > Mesoplodon bidens. The sequence continues at coordinate 76,014 of NW_027671293.1, read as the reverse complement.
ATCTGATGGATGGCCTAGGGAATCTAATTCTGGTATTGATTGTTTTTGCTGATTGTCTCCCCTTGTAGCTGATTTCTTCATTATGGTGTAAATTTAGATCATGATCTCATGTTTAGCTAAACAGCTGACCTTGTAAGTGGCTTAGGTGTGAACGCTCATAAGCTTCAGCAGAATGTTGGCAAAGATTTATTTTTGTCCCTCCAATGAGTTGCCCTCGAGGACCCCGTTTTCTACAAGTGTTGGTCCAATACACCCTCTAGAGGCAGGGGACTCAGACAGGTCTGCTTTGCGTCCCCCGATCTGGGGCAGGGGCTGTGGGCGGCCTGTGGGCCGGGCAGGAGCCTCTCTGCGTGTGTCCCAGGGACCCATCTGCCAGCGAACTTTGGTCACCGGCAGGAAGCTACGATGCCCAGACCTATGGTTAGCTATGCAGCAAGGTGTACTGCGCGGACAGGTTCCACACACACTTCAAGTACGAGGGCGGCCTGAGTGGAAAGGTGAGAGTTTGGGCAGCTGTGCAGACAAAGAAGGCGCCCTTTGACCTGGGCCTAAATGCTTGTGACACCCCACTGGGCCTCCCGAACTCTGAGTGCCCTGCCCTGGGAACACTGCTCCCCTGCCCTTTGATCAGTTACAGCAGAGATGGCCACACCCACTCCCTCTGTGAGGGCAGTGTTCCAACCTCCCTCAGCCCCGCCCCCTCTTCGCAGGTTACCATGGACTACAGATGCTGCACTCTGAGGCCAGGGTATTCCGAGAATGCCAAGGGCAGACATAATGACCTTAATTGATTTCCTCTTGTGTCCGTTTTGGTAAACTTTAGGAGCTAGGAAATGGTCCACTTTAGAGAAATGTTCAAATTTACTGGCATTTCATATATTCTCTGCTATAACATTGTCCTGATTCTTTCTATATATTCTTTAATTCTGTTTTTGTTTTCCTTAATCAAAGTGTGTCTTTTAAATCTGTTCAAACTGTATTCTTCGGACTTACTAAATCACCTCAATTTTACACGTTTTCTGTTGTATTAAGTTCTGCCCATATTTAATTTATCTTTTTTCTATGTTATCAGGGTTTATTGTTTTGATCTGATGTCATTTAAAACACTTGGTTACTCATTTTAGTGAATCTTTTTACTTATAAAGATTTGAACTTTTGAAGATTCCATCTTACTTGTACGTTTCACAGGATCAGGTCCTCTACATTGTTGATGGTCTAAGGCTTATTTCACCCTATAGCAAAGTATATATTGACATATTTTCCCCTCGACTTTCTGTGATTCCCTACATCTCACCTTTCTTTGCAGACAAGCCATTTGAAATACCCTTAACTTATTTCACAGCCAATAAGAGTTTAAAATAATGTGTATGTTTTAGAGAAATCTTCTTCTATAATTAGGCAGAAAATCTGACCTGCCATAGTTTTCAAAACAGCATAAATTCACTCTTCTCAATGATGAATCTGTTCTATTACACAACCTTTGAGTATTTAGCTTTATCAATGACATGTAATTTAAAAACATTTTAGAGATCCTACCAGTCTTTGAAAACATCCTTGTTCCTTGTTTCAGTTCCAGTTTTATGTATATTTTCTGCCTTGCACCTGATTATTCCAACATCTGATGGATGGCCTATATAATCTAATACTGGTATTGATTGTTTTTGCTGATTGTCTCCCCTTGTAGCTGATTTCTTCTTTATTGTGTAAATTTAGATCATGAGCTCATGATTAGATAAGCAGCTGACCTTGTAAGTGGCTTAGGTGTCAACACTCGTAAGCTCCAACAGAGAGTCAGCAAAGATTTATTTGTGTCTCTACAATGAGTTACCCGCAAGGACCCCATTTTCTAGAAGTGTTGTTCCAGTACTCCCTCTAGAGGCAGGGTACTCAGACAGGGCTGATTTGCGGCCACTGATGTGGGCCAGGGCCATGGGCGGTCTGTGGCCCAGACAGGAGCCTCTCGGTGTGTATACCAGGTAACCATCTGCTTGCGAACTTCGGTGACCTGGCAGGAAGCTACGATGCGCAGACCTATGGTTAGCTGTGCAGCGAGGTGTACTGCGCAGACAGGTTCCACACACACTTCAAGTAAGGGGTCGGCCTGAGTGGAAAGGTGAGAGTGTTGGCAGCTGTGCAGACAAAGAAGGCGCCCTTTGGCCTGGGCCTAAATGCTTGTGACACCCCACTGGGCCTGCCGGGCTCTGAGGGCCCTGCCCTCGGCACCCTGCTCCCCTGCCCTTTGTTCAGTCACAGCAGAGATGGCCACACCCACTCCCTCATTGTGGGCAGTGTTCCAACCTCCCTCTGCCCCGCCACCTCTCCGCAGCTTACCATGGACAACAGATGCTGCATTCTGAGGCCAGGGTATTCCGAGAATGCCAAGGGCAGACATAATGACCTTAATTGATTTCCTCTTGTGTCAGTTTTGGTAAACTTTAGGAGCTAGGAAATGGTCCACTTTACAGAAATGTTCAAATTTACTGGCATTTCATATATTCTCTGCTATAACATTGTCCTGATTCTTTCTATATATTCTTTAATTCTGTTTTTGTTTTCCTTAATCAAAGTGTGTCTTTTAAATCTGTTCAAACCGTATTCTTTGGAATTACTAAATCACCTCAATTTTATACGTTTTCTGTTGTACTAAATTCTGCCCATATCTTTATTTATCTTTTTTCTATGTCCTCAGGGTTTATTGTTTTGATCTTCTGATGTCATTTAAAACACTTGGTTATTCATTTTAATGAATCTTTTTACTTATCAAGATTTGAACTTTTGAAGATTCCAGCTTACTTGTACGTTTCACAGGATCAGGTCCTCTACATTGTTGATGGTCTAAGGATTATTTCACCCTATAGCAAAGTATATATTGACATATTTTCCCTCGACTTTCTGTGATTAACTACATCTCACCTTTCTTTGCAGACAAGCCATTTGAAATACCCTTAACTTATTTCACAGCCAATAAGTCTTTAAACTAATGTGTATTTTTAGAGAAAACTTATTCTATAATTAGGCAGAAAATCTGACCTGCCATAGTTTTCAAAACAGCATAATTTCACTCTTCTCAATGATGAATCTGTTCTATTACACAACCTTTGAGTATTTAGCTTTATCAATGACATGTAATTTAAAAACGTTTTAGAGATCCTACCAGTCTTTGAAAACATCCTTGTTCCTTGTTTCAGTTCCAGTTTTATGTATATTTTCTGCCTTGCACCTGATTATTCTAACATCTGATGGATGGCCTAGGGAATCTAATTCTGGTATTGATTGTTTTTGCTGATTGTCTCCCCTTGTAGCTGATTTCTTCATTATGGTGTAAATTTAGATCATGAGCTCATGTTTAGCTAAACAGCTGACCTTGTAAGTGGCTTAGGTGTGAACGCTCATAAGCTTCAGCAGAATGTTGGCAAAGATTTATTTTTGTCCCTCCAATGAGTTGCCCTCGAGGACCCCGTTTTCTACAAGTGTTGGTCCAATACTCCCTCTAGAGGCAGGGGACTCAGACAGGTCTGTTTTGCGTCCCCCGATCTGGGGCAGGGGCTGTGGGCGGCCTGTGGGCCGGGCAGGAGCCTCTCTGCGTGTGTCCCAGGGACCCATCTGCCAGCGAACTTTGGTCACCGGCAGGAAGCTACGATGCCCAGACCTATGGTTAGCTATGCAGCAAGGTGTACTGCGCGGACAGGTTCCACACACACTTCAAGTACGAGGGCGGCCTGAGTGGAAAGGTGAGAGTTTGGGCAGCTGTGCAGACAAAGAAGGCGCCCTTTGACCTGGGCCTAAATGCTTGTGACACCCCACTGGGCCTCCCGAACTCTGAGGGCCCTGCCCTGGGAACCCTGCTCCCCTGCCCTTTGATCAGTTACAGCAGAGATGGCCACACCCACTCCCTCTGTGAGGGCAGTGTTCCAACCTCCCTCAGCCCCGCCCCCTCTTCGCAGGTTACCATGGACTACAGATGCTGCACTCTGAGGCCAGGGTATTCCGAGAATGCCAAGGGCAGACATAATGACCTTAATTGATTTCCTCTTGTGTCCGTTTTGGTAAACTTTAGGAGCTAGGAAATGGTCCACTTTAGAGAAATGTTCAAATTTACTGGCATTTCATATATTCTCTGCTATAACATTGTCCTGATTCTTTCTATATATTCTTTAATTCTGTTTTTGTTTTCCTTAATCAAAGTGTGTCTTTTAAATCTGTTCAAACTGTATTCTTCGGACTTACTAAATCACCTCAATTTTACACGTTTTCTGTTGTATTAAGTTCTGCCCATATTTAATTTATCTTTTTTCTATGTTATCAGGGTTTATTGTTTTGATCTGATGTCATTTAAAACACTTGGTTACTCATTTTAGTGAATCTTTTTACTTATAAAGATTTGAACTTTTGAAGATTCCATCTTACTTGTACGTTTCACAGGATCAGGTCCTCTACATTGTTGATGGTCTAAGGCTTATTTCACCCTATAGCAAAGTATATATTGACATATTTTCCCCTCGACTTTCTGTGATTCCCTACATCTCACCTTTCTTTGCAGACAAGCCATTTGAAATACCCTTAACTTATTTCACAGCCAATAAGAGTTTAAAATAATGTGTATGTTTTAGAGAAATCTTCTTCTATAATTAGGCAGAAAATCTGACCTGCCATAGTTTTCAAAACAGCATAAATTCACTCTTCTCAATGATGAATCTGTTCTATTACACAACCTTTGAGTATTTAGCTTTATCAATGACATGTAATTTAAAAACATTTTAGAGATCCTACCAGTCTTTGAAAACATCCTTGTTCCTTGTTTCAGTTCCAGTTTTATGTATATTTTCTGCCTTGCACCTGATTATTCCAACATCTGATGGATGGCCTAGGGAATTTAATTCTGTTATTGATTGTTTTTGCTGATTGTCTCCCCTTGTAGCTGATTTCTTCATTATTGTGTAAATTTAGATCATGAGCTCCTGTTTAGCTAAACAGCTGACCTTGTAAGTGGCTTAGGTGTGAACGCTCGTAAGCTTCAACAGAAAGTTGGCAAAGATTTATTTTTGTCCCTCCAATGAGTTGCCCTCGAGGACCCCGTTTTCTACAAGTGTTGGTCCAATACTCCCTCTAGAGGCAGGGGACTCAGACAGGTCTGCTTTGCGTCCCCCGATCTGGGTCAGGGGCTGTGGGCGGCCTGTGGGCCGGGCAGGAGCCTCTCTGCGTGGGTCCCAGGGACCCATCTGCCAGCGAACTTTGGTCACCGGCAGGAAGCTACGATGCCCAGACCTATGGTTAGCTATGCAGCAAGGTGTACTGCGCGGACAGGTTCCACACACACTTCAAGTACGAGGGCGGCCTGAGTGGAAAGGTGAGAGTTTGGGCAGCTGTGCAGACAAAGAAGGCGCCCTTTGGCCTGGGCCTAAATGCTTGTGACACCCCACTGGGCCTCCCGAACTCTGAGGGACCTGCCCTGGGACCCCTGCTCCCCTGCGCTTTGATCAGTTACAGCAGAGATGGCCACACCCACTCCCTCTGTGAGGGCAGTGTTCCAACCTCCCTCAGCCCCGCCCCCTCTTCGCAGGTTACCATGGACTACAGATGCTGCATTCTGAGGCCAGGGCATTCCGCGAATGCCCAGGACAGACATGATGACCTTAAATGATTCCCTCTTGTGTCAGTTTTGGTAAATTTTAGGAGCTAGGAAATGGTCCACTTTAGAGAAATGTTCTAATTTACTGGCATTGCATATATTCTCTGCTATAAGTTTGTCTGATTCTTTCTGTATATTCTTGACTTATGTTTTTGTTTTCCTTAATCAAAGTGTGTCTTTTAAATCTTTTCAAATAATATTCTTTGTACTTACTAAATCACCTCAATTTTATACGTTTTCTGTTGTATTAAGTTCTGCTCATATATTTATTTATCTTTCTTCTATGTTCTCAGGGTTTATTGTTTTGATCTTCTGATGTCAATTAAAACACTTGGTTATTCCTTTTAATAAATCTTTTTACTTATAAAGATTTGAACTTTTGAAGATTCCAGCTTACTTGTAAGTTTCTAAGGGCAAGGTCTTCTACATTGTTGCTCGCCTAAGGCTTAGGTCACCCTATAGCAATGTATATATTGACACATTTTCTCCTCGACTTTCTGTGATTCCCTACATCTCACCTTTCTTTGCAGACAAGCCATTTGAAATAACCTTCACTTATTTCACAGCCAATAAGTCTTTGAAATAATGTGTATTTTTTAGAGAAATCTTCTTATATAATTAGGCAGAAAATCTGACCTGCCATAGTTTTCAAAACAGCATAATTTCACTCTTCTGAATGATAAATCTGATGTATTACACAACCTTTGAGTATTTAGCTTTATCAATGACATGTACTTTAAAACTATTTTAGAGATCCTACCAGTCTTTGAAAACATCCGTGTTCCTTAGTTCAGTTCCAGTTGTATGTATATTTTCTGCCTTGCACCTGATTATTCCAAAATCTGATGGATGGCCTATGTAATCTAATACTGGTATTGATTGTTTTTGCTGATTGCCTCCACTTGTAGCTGATTTCTTCTTTATTGTGTAAATTTAGATCATGAGCTCATGATTAGATAAACAGCTGACCTTGTAAGTGGCTTAGGTGTCAACACTCGTAAGCTTCAACAGGAAGTCAGCAAAGATTTATTTGTGTCTCTACAATGAGTTACCCGCAAGGACCCCATTTTCTAGAAGTGTTGTTCCAGTACTCCCTCTAGAGGCAGGGTACTCAGACAGGGCTGATTTGCGGCCACTGATGTGGGCCAGGGCCATGGGCGGTCTGTGGCCCAGACAGGAGCCTCTCGGTGTGTATACCAGGTAACCATCTGCTTGCGAACTTCGGTGACCTGGCAGGAAGCTACGATGCGCAGACCTATGGTTAGCTGTGCAGCGAGGTGTACTGCGCAGACAGGTTCCACACACACTTCAAGTAAGGGGTCGGCCTGAGTGGAAAGGTGAGTGTGTTGGCAGCTGTGCAGACAAAGAAGGCGCCCTTTGGCCTGGGCCTAAATGCTTGTGACACCCCACTGGGCCTGCCGGGCTCTGAGGGCCCTGCCCTCGGCACCCTGCTCCCCTGCCCTTTGTTCAGTCACAGCAGAGATGGCCACACCCACTCCCTCATTGTGGGCAGTGTTCCAACCTCCCTCTGCCCCGCCACCTCTCCGCAGCTTACCATGGACAACAGATGCTGCATTCTGAGGCCAGGGTATTCCGAGAATGCCAAGGGCAGACATAATGACCTTAATTGATTTCCTCTTGTGTCAGTTTTGGTAAACTTTAGGAGCTAGGAAATGGTCCACTTTACAGAAATGTTCAAATTTACTGGCATTTCATATATTCTCTGCTATAACATTGTCCTGATTCTTTCTATATATTCTTTAATTCTGTTTTTGTTTTCCTTAATCAAAGTGTGTCTTTTAAATCTGTTCAAACCGTATTCTTTGGAATTACTAAATCACCTCAATTTTATACGTTTTCTGTTGTACTAAATTCTGCCCATATCTTTATTTATCTTTTTTCTATGTTCTCAGGGTTTATTGTTTTGATCTTCTGATGTCATTTAAAACACTTGGTTATTCATTTTAATGCATCTTTTTACTTATCAAGATTTGAACTTTTGAAGATTCCAGCTTACTTGTACGTTTCACAGGATCAGGTCCTCTACATTGTTGATGGTCTAAGGATTATTTCACCCTATAGCAAAGTATATATTGACATATTTTCCCTCGACTTTCTGTGATTAACTACATCTCACCTTTCTTTGCAGACAAGCCATTTGAAATACCCTTAACTTATTTCTCAGCCAATAAGTCTTTAAACTAATGTGTATTTTTAGAGAAAACTTATTACATAATTAGGCAGAAAATCTGACCTGCCATAGTTTTCAAAACAGCATAATTTCACTCTTCTCAATGATGAATCTGTTCTATTACACAACCTTTGAGTATTTAGCTTTATCAATGACATGTAATTTAAAAACGTTTTAGAGATCCTACCAGTCTTTGAAAACATCCTTGTTCCTTGTTTCAGTTCCAGTTTTATGGATATTTTCTGCCTTGCACCTGATTATTCTAACATCTGATGGATGGCCTAGGGAATCTAATTCTGGTATTGATTGTTTTTGCTGATTGTCTCCCCTTGTAGCTGATTTCTTCATTATTGTGTAAATTTAGATCATGAGCTCATGTTTAGCTAAACAGCTGACCTTGTAAGTGGCTTAGGTGTGAACGCTCATAAGCTTCAGCAGAAAGTTGGCAAAGATTTATTTTTGTCCCTCCAATGAGTTGCCCTCGAGGACCCCGTTTTCTACAAGTGTTGGTCCAATACTCCCTCTAGAGGCAGGGGACTCAGACAGGTCTGCTTTGCGTCCCCCGATCTGGGTCAGGGGCTGTGGGCGGCCTGTGGGCCGGGCAGGAGCCTCTCTGCGTGTGTCCCAGGGACCCATCTGCCAGCGAACTTTGGTCACCGGCAGGAAGCTACGATGCCCAGACCTATGGTTAGCTATGCAGCAAGGTGTACTGCGCGGACAGGTTCCACACACACTTCAAGTACGAGGGCGGCCTGAGTGGAAAGGTGAGAGTTTGGGCAGCTGTGCAGACAAAGAAGGCGCCCTTTGACCTGGGCCTAAATGCTTGTGACACCCCACTGGGCCTCCCGAACTCTGAGGGCCCTGCCCTGGGACCCCTGCTCCCCTGCCCTTTGATCAGTTACATCAGAGATGGCCAGACCCACTCCCTCTGTGAGGGCAGTGTTCCAACCTCCCTCAGCCCCGCCCCCTCTTCGCAGGTTACCATGGACTACAGATGCTGCATTCTGAGGCCAGGGTATTCCGAGAATGCCAAGGGCAGACATAATGACCTTAATTGATTTCCTCTTGTGTCAGTTTTGGTAAACTTTAGGAGCTAGGAAATGGTCCACTTTACAGAAATGTTCAAATTTACTGGCATTTCATATATACTCTGCTATAACATTGTCCTGATTCTTTCTATATATTCTTTAATTCTGTTTTTTTTTCCTTAATCAAGGGTGTCTTTTAAATCTTTTCAAAGAATATTCTTTGGACTTACTAAATCACCTCAAGTTTATACGTTTTCTTTTGTATTAAGTTCTGCTCATATCTTTATCTTTTTTCTATGTTCTCAGGGTTTATTGTTTTGATCTTCTGATGTCATTTAAAACACTTGGTTATTCATTTTAATGAATCTTTTTACTTATCAAGATTTGAACTTTTGAAGATTCCAGCTTACTTGTACGTTTCACAGGATCAGGTCCTCTACATTGTTGATGGTCTAAGGATTATTTCACCCTATAGCAAAGTATATATTGACATATTTTCCCTCGACTTTCTGTGATTAACTACATCTCACCTTTCTTTGCAGACAAGCCATTTGAAATACCCTTAACTTATTTCACAGCCAATAAGTCTTTAAACTAATGTGTATTTTTAGAGAAAACTTATTCTATAATTAGGCAGAAAATCTGACCTGCCATAGTTTTCAAAACAGCATAATTTCACTCTTCTCAATGATGAATCTGTTCTATTACACAACCTTTGAGTATTTAGCTTTATCAATGACATGTAATTTAAAAACGTTTTAGAGATCCTACCAGTCTTTGAAAACATCCTTGTTCCTTGTTTCAGTTCCAGTTTTATGTATATTTTCTGCCTTGCACCTGATTATTCCAGCATCTGATGGATGGCCTAGGGAATCTAATTCTGGTATTGATTGTTTTTGCTGATTGTCTCCCCTTGTAGCTGATTTCTTCATTATTGTGTAAATTTAGATCATGAGCTCATGTTTAGCTAAACATCTGACTTTGTAAGAGGCTTAGGTGTGAACACTCGTAAGCTTCATCAGAAAGTCCGCAAAGATTTATTTTTGTCCCGCCAATGAGTTGCCCGCGAGGACCCCGTTGTCTACAAGGGTTGGTCCACTACTCCCTCTAGAGGCACGGCCTCAGACAGGGCTGCTTTGCGCCCCACGATCTGGGGCAGTGGCATTGGGCGGCCTGTGGCCCGGGGAGGAGCCTCTCTGCGTGTGTCCCAGGGACCCATTTGCCTGCGAATTCGGTCACCTGGCAGGAATCTACGATGCCCAGACTTATGGTTAGCTGTGCAGCGAGGTGTACTGCGTGGACAGATTACACACACACTTCAAGTAAGAGGGCGGCCTGAGTGGAAAGGTGAGATTTTGTGCCGCTGTTCAGACAAAGAAGGCGCCCTTTGTCCTGGGCCTAAATGCTTGTGACACCCCACTGGGCCTGCCGGGCTCTGAGGGCCCTGCCCTGGGCCCCCTGCTCCCCTGCCCTTTGTTCAGTCACAGCAGAGATGGCCACACCCACTCCCTTTGTGAGGGAAGTGTTCCAAACTCCCTCAGTCCCTCCCCCTCTCCGGAGGTTACTATGGACTACAGATGCTGCATTCTGAGTCTAGGACATTCCGAGAATGCCAAGGGCAGACATGATGACCTTAAATGATTTCCTCTTCTGACAGTTTTGGTAAATTTTAGGAGCTACCAACTGGTCCACTTTACACAAACTTTCAAATTTACTGGCATTTCATATACTCTCTGCTATAATATTGTCCTGATTCCTTCTGTATATTCTTTACTTATGTTTTGGTGTTCCTTAATCTAAGTGTGTCTTTTAATCTTGTCAAAGAATATTCTTTGGACTTACTACATCACCTGAATTTTATACGTTTTATATTGTATTAAGTTCTGCTCATATCTTTATTTATATTTTTTGTATGTTCTCAGGTTTATTGTTTTGATATTCTGATGTCAATTAAAACACTTGGTTATTCATTTTAATAAATCTTTTTACTTATAAAGATTTGAACTTTTGAAGATTCCAGCTTACTTGTAAGTTTCTAAGGGTCAGGTCCTCTGCATTGTGGCTGGCCTAAGTCTTAGTTCACCATATAGCAATGTATATATTGACCTATTTTCCCCTCGACTTTCTGTGATTCCCTACATCTCACCTTTCTTTGCAGACAAGCCATTTGAAATACCCTTAACTTATTTCACAGCCAATAAGTCTTTGAAATAATGTGTATTTTTTAGAGAAATCTTCTTATATAATTAGGCAGAAAATCTGACCTGCCATAGTTTTCAAAACAGCATAATTTCACTCTTCTCAATGATGAATCTGTTGTATTAAACAACCAATGAGTATTTAGCTTTATTAATGACATGTACTTTAAAAATATTTTAGAGATCCTACCAGTCTTTGAAAACATCCTTGTTCCTTGTTTCAGTTCCAGTTTTGTGTATACTTTCTGCCTTGCACCTGATTATTCCAATATCTGATGGTTGGCCTAGGGAATCTAATTCTGGTATTGATTGTTTTTGCTGCTTGTCTCCCCTTGTAGCTGATTTCTTCATTATTGTGTAAATTTAGATCATGAGCTCATGTTTAGATAAACAGCTGACCTTGTAAGAGGCTTAGGTGTGAACGCTCGTAAGCTTCAGCAGAAAGTCCGCAAAGATTTTTTTGTGTCCCTCCAATGAGTTACCCGCGCGGACCCCGTTTTCTTCATGTGTTGGTCCACTACTCCCTCTAGAGGGTGGGACTCAGTCAGGACTGCTTTGCTGCCCCCGATCTGGGATAGTGGCTTTGGGCGGCCTGTGGCCTGGGCAGGAGGCTCCCCACGTGTGTCCCACGACCCATCTGCCTGCGAACTTCGGTCACCTGGCAGGGAGCTATGATGCCCAGACCTATGGTTAGCTTTGCAGCGAGGGGTACTGCGCGGACCGGTTCCACACACACTTCAAGTAAGAGGGCGGCCTGAGTGGAAAGGTGAGAGTTTGGGCATCTGTGCAGACAAAGAAGGCGCTCTTTGGCCTGCGCCTAAATGCTTGTGACACACGACTGGGCCTGCCGGGCTCTGAGGGCCCTGCCCTGGGCCCACTTCTCCCCTGCCCTTTGTTCAGTCACAGCAGAGATGGCCCCACCCACTCCCTCAGTGAAGGCAGTGTTCCAACTTCCCTCAGCCACGCCCCCTCTCCGCAGCTTACCATGGACTACAGATGCTGCATTCTGAGGCCAGGGCATTCCGAGAATGCCAAGGGCAGACATGATGACCTTAAATGATTTCCTCTTGTGTCAATTTTGGTAAACTTTAGGAGCTAGGAAATGGTCCACTTTACACAAATGTTCAAATTTACTGGCATTTCAGATATTCTCTGCTATAACATTGTCCTGATTCTTTCTGTATATTCTTTACTTATGTTTTGGTTTTCCTTAATCAAAGTGTGTCTTTTAAATCTTGTCAAAGAATATTCTTTGCACTTTCTACCTCAACTGAATTTTATACGTTTTCTGTGGTATTAAGTTCTGCTCATATCTGTATTTATCTTTTTTCTATGTTCTCAGGGTTTATTGTTTTGATCTTCTGATGTCAATTAAAACACTTGGTTATTCATTTTAATCAATCTTTTTACTTATAAAGATTTGAATTTTTAAAGATTCCAGCTTACTTGTCAGTTTCTAAGGGTCAGGTCCTCTACATTGTGGCTGGCCAAAGGCTTAGTTCACAATATAGCAAAGTATATATTGACCTATTTTCCCCTCGAATTTCTGTGATTTCCTACATCTCACCTTTCTTTGCAGACAAGCCATTTGAAATAACCTTAACTTATTTCACAGCCAATAAGTCTTTGAAATAATGTGTAGTTTTCAGACAAATCTTCTTATATATTTAGGCAGAAAATCTGCCCTGCCATAGTTTTCAAAACAGCATAATTTCACTCTTCTCAATGATGAATCTGTTGTATTACACAACCTTTGAGTATTTAGCTTTATCAATGACATGTACTTTAAAAATGTTTTAGAGATCCTACCAGTCTTTGAAAACATCCTTCTTCCTTGTTTCAGTTCCAGTTTTATGTATATTTTCTGCCTTGCACCTGATTATTCCAACGTCTGATCGATGGCCTAGGGAATCTAATTCTGGTATTGATTGTTTTTGCTGATTGTCTCCCCCTGTAGCTAATTTCTTCATTATTGTGTAAATTTAGATCATGAGCTCATGTTTAGTTAAACATCTTACTTTGTAAGAGGCTTAGGTGTGAACACTCGTAAGTTTCATCAGAACGTCCCCAAAGATTTATTTGTGTCCCTCCAATGAGTTGCCCGCGAGGACCCCGTTGACTACAAGTGTTGGTCCACTACTCCCTCTAGACGCACGGCCTTAGACAGGGCTGCTTTGTGCCCCACGATCTATGGCAGTGGCAGTGGGTGGCCTGTGGCCGGGGCAGGAGCCTCTCTGCGTGGGTCCCAGGGTCCCATTTGCCTGCGAACTTCGGTCACCTGGCAGGAAGCTACGATGCCCAGACCTATGGTTAGCTGTGCAGCGAAGTGTGCGGCGCGGACAGGTTCCACACACACTTCAAGTAAGAGGTAGGCCTGAGTGGAAAGGTGAGAGTTTGGGCAGCTGTGCAGACAAAGAAGGCGCCCTTTTTCATGGGCCTAAATGCTGTGACACCCCACTGGGCCTGCCGGGCTCTGAGGGCCCTTCCCTGGGACCCCTGCTCCCCTTCCCTTTGTTCAGTCACAGCAGAGATGGCCACACCCACTCCCTCTGTGAGGGCCGTGTTCCAAACTCCCTCAGCCCCGCCCCCTCTCCGCAGGTTACCATGGACTACAGATGCTGCATTCTGAGTCCTGGGCATTCCGAAAAGGCCAAGGGCTGACATGATGACCTTAAATGATTTCCTCTTGTGTCCGTTTTGGTAAATTTTAGGAGGTAGGAACTGGTCCACTTTACACAAACGTTCAAATTTACTGGCATTTCATATACTCTCAGCTATAACATTCTCCTGATTCTTTCTGTATATTCTTTACTTATGTTTTGATTTTCCTTAATCAAAGTGTGTCTTTTAATCTTGTCAAAGAATATTCTTTGGACTTACTACATCACCTGAATTTTATTCGTTTTCTATTGTATTAAGTTCTGCTCATATCTTTATTTATAATTTTTCAATGTTCTCAGGTTTATTGTTTTGATATTCTGATGTCAATTAAAACACTTGGTTATTCATTTTAATAAATCTTTTTACTTATAAAGATTTGAACTTTTCAAGATTCCAGCTTACTTGTAAGTTCTAAGGGTCAGGTCCTCTACATTGTGGCTGGCCTAAGTCTTAGTTCACCATATAGTAATGTATATATTGACCTATTTTCCCCTCGACTTTCTGTGATTCCCTACATCTCACCTTTCTTTGCACACAAGCCATTTGAAATACCCTTAACTTATTTCACAGCCAATAAGTCTTTGAAATAATGTGTATTTTTTAGAGAAATCTTCTTATATAATTAGGCAGAAAATCTGACCTGCCATAGTTTTCAAAACAGCATAATTTCACTCTTTTCAATGATGAATCTGTTGTATTACACAACCATTGAGTATTTAGCTTTATCAATGACATGTACTTTAAAAATGTTTTAGAGATCCTACCAGTCTTTGAAAACATCCTAGTTCCTGCTTTCAGTTCCAGTTTTGTGTATACTTTCTGCCTTGCACATGATTATTCCAACGTCTGATCGATGGCCTAGGGAATCTAATTCTGGTATTGATTGTTTTTGCTGATTGTCTCCCCCTGTAGCTAATTTCTTCATTATTGTGTAAATTTAGATCATGAGCTCATGTTTAGCTAAACATCTGACTTTGTAAGAGGCTTAGGTGTGAACACTCGTATGTTTCATCAGAAAGTCCGCAAAGATTTATTTGTTTCCCTCCTATGAGTTGCCCACGAGGACCCCGTTGACTACAAGTGTTGGTCCACTACTCCCTCTAGAGGCACGGCCTCAGACAGGGCTGCTTTGTGCCCCACGATCTATGGCAGTGGCAGTGGGTGGCCTGTGCCGGGGCAGGAGCCTCTCTGCATGTGTCCCAGGGACCCATCTGCCTGCGATCTTCGGTCACCTGGCAGGAAGCTACGATGCCCAGACCTATGGTTATCTGTGCAGCGAGGTGTACTGCGCGGACAGGTTCCACACACACTTCAAGTAAGAGGGCGGACTGAGTGGAAATTTGAGAGTTTGGGCAGCTGTGCAGACAAAGAAGGCGCCCTTTGTCCTGGGCCTAAATGCTTGTGACACCCCACTGGGCCTGCCGGGCTCTGAGAGCCCTGCCCTGGGCCCCCTGCTCCCCTACCCTTTGTTCAGTCACAGCAGAGATGTCCACACCCACTCCCTCTGTGAGGCCAGTGTTCCAAACTCCCTCAGCCCCGTCCCCTCTCCACACGTTATCATGGATTAAAGATGCTGCATTCTGAGTCCAGGGCATTCCGAGAATGCCAAGGGCTGACATGATGACCTTAAATGATTTCCTCTTGTGTCAGTTTGGTAAATTTTAGGAGCTAGGAACTGGTCCACTTTACACAAACGTTCAAATTTACTGGCATTTCATATACTCTCTGCTATAACATTGTCCTGATTATTTCTGTATATTCTTTAATTATGTTTTTTTTTCCTTAATCAAAGTGTGTCTTTTAATCTTGTCAAAGAATATTCTTTGGACTTACTACACCACCTGAATTTTATACGTTTTCTATTGTATTAAGTTCTGCTCATATCTTTATTTATATTTTTTCTATGTTCCCAGGTTTATTGTTTTGATCTTCTGATGTCAATTAAAACACTTGGTTATTCATTTTAATAAATCTTTTTACTTCTAAAGATTTGAACTTTTCAAGATTCCAGCTTACTTGTAAGTTTCTAAGGGTCAGGTCCTCTACATTGTGGCTGACCTAAGTCTTAGTTCACCATATAGCAATGTATATATTGACCTATTTTCCCCTCGACTTTCTGTGATTCCCTACATCTCACCTTTCTTTGCAGACAAGCCATTTGAAATAACCTTAACTTATTTCACAGGCAATAAGTCTTTGAAATAATGTGTAATTTTTAGAGAAATCTTCTTATATAATTAGGCAGAAAATCTGACCTGCCATAGTTTTCAAAACAGCATAATTTCATTCTTCTCAATGTTGAATCTGTTGTATTACACAACCTTTGAGTATTTAGCTTTATCAATGACATGTACTTTAAAAATGTTTTAGAGATCCTACCAGTCTTCGAAAACATCCTTGTTCCTTTTTTCAGTTCCAGTTTTGTGTATACTTTCTGCCTTGCACCTGATTATTCCAACGTCTGATGTTTGGCCTAGGCAATCTAATTCTGGGATTGATTGTTTTTGCTGCTTGTCTCCCCTTGTAGCTGATTTCTTCATTATTTTGTAAATTTAGATCATGAGCTCATGTTTAGCTAAACAGCTGACCTTGTAAGAGGCTTAGGTGTGAACGCTCGTAAGCTTCACAGAAAGTCCGCAAAGATTTTTTGTGTCCCTCCAATGAGTTACCGCGCGGACCCCTTTTTCTACAAGCGTTGGTCCACTACTCCCTCTAGAGGCTGGGACTCAGACAGGACTGCTTTGCTGCCCCCGATCTGGGATAGTGGCTTTGGGCGGCCTGTGGCCTGGGCAGGAGGCTCCCCACGTGTGTCCCACGACCCATCTCCCTGCGAACTTCGGTCACCTGGCAGGAAGCTATGATGCCCAGACCTATGGTTAGCTTTGCAGCGAGGTGTACTGCGCGGACCGGTTCCACACACACTTCAAGTAAGAGGGCGGCCTGAGTGGAAAAGTGAGAGTTTGGGCAGCTGTGCAGACAAAGAAGGCGCACTTTGGCCTGGGCCTAAAAGCTTGTGACACACGACTGGCCCTGCCGGGTTCTGAGGGCCCTGCTTTTGGCCCCCTTCTCCCCTGCCCTTTGTTCAGTCACAGCAGAGATGGCCCCACACACTCCCTCAGTGAAGGCAGTGTTCCAACATCCCTCAGCCCCGCCCCCTCTCCGCAGGTTACCATGGACTACAGATGCTGCATTCTGAGGCCAGGGCGTTCCGAGAATGCCAAGGGCAGACATGATGACCTTAAATGATTTCCTCTTGTGTCAATTTTGGTAAACTTTAGGAGCTAGGAAATGGTCCACTTTACACAAATGTTCAAATTTACTGGCATTTCATATATTCTCTGCTATAACATTGTCCTGATTCTTTGTGTATATTCTTTACTAATGTTTTGGTTTTCCTTAATCAAAGTGTGTCTTTTAAACCTTGTCAAAGAATATTCTTTGGACTTACTACCTCAACTGAATTTTATACGTTTTCTGTGGTATTAAGTTCTGCTCATAGATTTATTTATCCTTTTTCTATGTTCTCAGGGTTTATTGTTTTGATCTTCTGATGTCAATTAAAACACTTGGTTATTCATTTTAATCAATCTCTTTACTTATAAAGATTTGAATTTTTAAAGCTTCCAGCTTACTTGTAAGTTTCTAAGGGTCCCGTCCACTACATTGTGGCTGGCCAAAGGCTTAGTTCACAATATAGCAAAGTATATATTGACCTATTTTCCCCTCGACTTTCTGTGATTTCCTATAACTCACCTTTCTTTGCAGACAATCCATTTGAAATAACCTTAACTTATTTCACAGCCAATAAGTCTTTGAAATAATGTGTAGTTTTCAGAGAAATCTTCTTATATATTTAGGCAGAAAATCTGACCTGCCATAGTTTTCAAAACAGCATAATTTCACTCTTCTCAATGATGAATCTGTTGTATTACACAACCATTGAGTATTTATCTTTATCAATGACATGTACTTTAAAAATGTTTTAGAGATCCTACCAGTCTTTGAAAACATCCTTGTTCCTTGTTTCATTTCCAGTTTTATGTATATTTTCTGCCTTGCACCTGATTATTCCAACGTCTGACCGATGTCCTAGGGAATCTAATTCTGGTATTGATTGTTTTTGCTGATTGTCTCCCCCTGTAGCTGATTTCTTCATTATTGTGTAAATTTAGATCATGATCTCATGTTTAGCTAAACATCTGACTATGTAAGAGGCTTATATGTGAACCCTCGTAAACTTCATCACAGAGTCCGCAAAGATTTATTTGTGTCCCTCCAATGAGTTGCCCGCGAGGGTCCCGTTCTCTACAAGTGTTGGTCCACCACTCCCTCTAGAGGCACGGCCTCAGACAGGGCTGCTTTGCGCCCCACGATCTGGGGCAGTGGCAGTGGGCGGCCTGTGGCCCGGGTAGGAGCCTCTCTGCGTGTGTCCCAGGGACCCATCTGCCTGCGAGCTTCCGTCACCTGGCAGGAAGCTACGATGCCCAGACCTATGGTTAGCTGTGCAGCGAGGTGTACTGCACGGACAGGTTCCACACACACTTCAATAAGAGGGCGGCCTGAGTGGAATGGTGAGAGTTTGGGCAGCTGTGCAGACAAAGAAGGCTTCCTTTGTCCTGGGCCTAAATGCTTGTGACACCCCACTGGGCCTGCCGGGCTCTGAGGGCCCTGCCCTGGGCCCCCTGCTCCCCTGCCCTTTGTTCAGTCACAGCAGAGATGGCCCCACGCACTCCCTCAGTGAAGGCCGTGTTCCAACCTCCCTCAGCCCCGCCTCCTCTCCGCAGGTTACCATGGACTACAGATGCTGCATTCTGAGGCCAGGACATTCCGAGAATGCCAAGGGCAGACATGATGACCTTAAATGATTTCCTCTTGTGTCAATTTTGGTAAAGTTTAGGAGCTAGGAAATGGTCCACTTTACACAAATGTTCAAATTTACTGGCATTTCAGATATTCTCTGCTATAACATTGTCCTGATTCTTTCTCTTTATTCTTTACTTATGTTTTGGTTTTCCTTAATCAAAGTGTGTCTTTTAAATCTTGTCAAAGCATATTCTTTGGACTTACTACCTCAACTGAATTTTATACGTTTTCTGTGGTATTAAGTTCTGCTCATATCTGTATTTATCTTTTTTCTATGTTCTCAGGGTTTATTGTTTTGATCTTCTGATGTCAATTAAAACACTTGGTTATTCATTTTAATAAATCTTTTTACTTATAAAGATTTGAATTTTTAAAGATTCCATCTTACTTGTCAGTTTCTAAGGGTCAGGTCCTCTACATTGTGGCTGGCCAAAGGCTTAGTTCACAATATAGCAAAGTATATATTGACCTATTTTCCCCTCGACTTTCTGTGATTTCCTACATCTCACCTTTCTTTGCAGACAAGCCATTTGAAATAACCTTACCTTATTTCACAGCCAATAAGTCTTTGAAATAATGTGTAGTTTTCAGACAAATCTTCTTATATATTTAGGCAGAAAATCTGCCCCGCCATAGTTTTCAAAACAGCATAATTTCACTCTTCTCAATGATGAATCTGTTGTATTACACAACCTTTGAGTATTTAGCTTTATCAATGACATGTACTTTAAAAATGTTTTAGAGATCCTTCCAGTCTTTGAAAACATCCTAGTTCCTGCTTTCAGTTCCAGTTTTGTGTATACTTTCTGCCTTGCACATGATTATTCCAACGTCTGATCGATGGCCTAGGGAATCTAATTCTGGTATTGATTGTTTTTGCTGATTGTCTCCCCCTGTAGCTAATTTCTTCATT
The DNA here is from genome assembly GCF_964165515.1 of Mesoplodon bidens. Classification (NCBI taxonomy): domain Eukaryota; kingdom Metazoa; phylum Chordata; class Mammalia; order Artiodactyla; family Ziphiidae; genus Mesoplodon; species Mesoplodon bidens. The sequence goes on along the minus strand of NW_027671293.1, from coordinate 56,531 downwards.
ATTGTGTAAATTTAGATCATGAGCTCATGTTTAGCTAAACATCTGACTTTGTAAGAGACTTAGGTGTGAACGCTCGTAAGTTTCATCAGAAAGTCCGCAAAGATTTATTTGTTTCCCTCCAATGAGTTGCCCACGAGGACCCCGTTGACTACAAGTGTTGGTCCACTACTCCCTCTAGAGACACGGCCTCAGACAGGGCTGCTTTGTGCCTCACGATCTATGGCAGTGGCAGTGGGTGGCCTGTGCCGGGGCAGGAGCCACTCTGCATGTGTCCCAGGGACCCATCTGCCTGCGATCTTCGGTCACCTGGCAGGAAGCTACGATGCCCAGACCTATGGTTATCTGTGCAGCGAGGTGTACTGCGCGGACAGGTTCCACACACACTTCAAGTAAGAGGGCGGACTGAGTGGAAATTTGAGAGTTTGGGCAGCTGTGCAGACAAAGAAGGCGCCCTTTGTCCTGGGCCTAAATGCTTGTGACACCCCACTGGGCCTGACGGGCTCTGAGGGCCCTGCCCTTGGTCCCCTGCTCCCCTGCCCTTTGTTCAGTCACAGCAGAGATGGCCACACCCACTCCCTCTGTGAGGGCAGTGTTCCAAACTCCCTCAGCCCCGCCCCCTCTCCACAGGTTACCATGGACTAAAGATGCTGCATTCTGAATCCAGGGCATTCCGAGAATGCCAAGGGCTGACATGATGACCTTAAATGATTTCCTCTTGTGTCAGTTTTGGTAAATTTTAGGAGCCAGGAACTGGTCCACTTTACACAAATGTTCAAATTTACTGGCATTTCATATACTCTCTGCTATAACATTGTCCTGATTCTTTCTGTATATTCTTTACTTATGTTTTGGTTTTCCTTAATCAAAGTGTGTCTTTTAATCTTGTCAAAGAATATTCTTTGGACTTACTACCTCAACTGAATTTTATACGTTTACTGTGGTATTAAGTTCTGCTCATATCTGTATTTATCTTTTTTCTATGTTCTCAGGGTTTATTGTTTGATATTCTGATGTCAATTAAAACACTTGGTTATTCATTTTAATAAATCTTTTTACTTATAAAGATTTGAACTTTTCAAGATTCCAGCTTACTTGTAAGTTTCTAAGGGTCAGGTCCTCTACATTGTGGCTGGCCTAAATCTTAGTTCATCATATAGCAATGTATATATTGACCTATTTTCCCCTCGACTTTCTGTGATTCCCTACATCTCACCTTTCTTTTCAGACAAGCCATTTGAAATAGCCTTAACTTATTTCACAGCCAATAAGTCTTTGAAATAATGTGTATTTTTTAGAGAAATCTTCTTATATAATTAGGCAGAAAATCTGACCTGCCATAGTTTTCAAAACAGCATAATTTCACTCTTCTCAATGTTGAATCTGTTGTATTACACAACCATTTAGTATTTAGCTTTATCAATGACATGTACTTTAAAAATGTTTTAGAGATCCTACCAGTCTTTGAAAACATCCTTGTTCCTTGTTTCAGTTCAAGTTTTATGTATACTTTCTGCCTTGCACCTGAGTATTCCAACATCTGATGGTTGGCCTAGGGAATCTAATTCTGGTATTGATTGTTTTTGCTGCTTGTCTCCCCTTGTAGCTGATTTCTTCATTATTGTGTAAATTTAGATCATGAGCTCATGTTTAGATAAACAGCTGACCTTGTAAGAGGCTTCGGTGTGAACGCTTGTAAGCTTCAGCAGAAAGTCTGCAAAGATTTTTTTGTGTCCCTCCAATGAGTTACCCGCGCGGACCCCTTTTTCTACAAGTGTTGGTCCACTACTCCCTCTAGAGGCTGGGACTCAGACAGGACTGCTTTGCTGCCCCCGATCTGGGATAGTGGCTTTGGGCGGCCTGTGGCCTGGGCAGGAGTCTCCCCACGTGTGTCCCACGACCCATCTGCCTGCGAACTTCGGTCACCTGGCAGGAAGCTATGATGCCCAGACCTATGGTTAGCTTTGCATCGAGGTGTACTGCTAGGACCGGTTCCACACACACTTCAAGTAAGAGGGTGGCCTGAGTGGAAAGGTGAGTGTTTGGGCAGCTGTGAAGAAAAAGAAGGCGCATTTTGGCCTGTGCCTAAATGCTTGTGACACACGACTGGGCCTGCCGGGCTCTGAGGGCCCTGCCGTGGGCCCCCTTCTCCCCTGCCTTTTGTTCAGTCACAGCAGAGATGGCCCCACCCACTCCCTCAGTGAAGGCAGTGTTCCAACCTCCCTCAGCCCCGACCTCTCTCCGCAGGTTACCATGGATTACAGATGCTGCATTCTGAGGCCAGGGCGTTCCGAGAATGCCAAGGGCAGACATGATGACCTTAAATGATTTCCTCTTGTGTCAATTTTGGTAAAGTTTAGGAGCTAGGAAATGGTCCACTTTACACAAATGTTCAAATTTACTGGCATTTCAGATATTCTCTGCTATAACATTGTCCTGATTCTTTCTCTATATTCTTTACTTATGTTTTGGTTTTCCTTAATCACAGTGTGTCTTTTAAACCTTGTCAAAGAATATTCTTTGGACTTACTACCTCACCTGAATTTTATACGTTTTCTGTGGTATTAAGTTCTGCTCATAGATTTATTTATCTTTTTTCTATGTTCTCAGGGTTTATTGTTTTGATCTTCTGATGTCAATTAAAACACTTGGTTATTCATTTTAATAAATCTTTTTACTTCTAAAGATTTGAACTTTTCAAGATTCCAGCTTACTTGTAAGTTTCTAAGGGTCAGGTCTTCTACATTGTGGCTGGCCTAAGTCTTAGTTCACAATATAGCAATGTATATATTGACCTATTTTCCCCTCGACTTTCTGTGATTCACTACATCTCACCTTTCTTTGCAGACAAGCCATTTGAAATACCCTTAACTTATTTCACAGCCAATAAGTCTTTGAAATAATGTGTATTTTTAGAGAAATCTTCTTATATAATTAGGCAGAAAATCTGACCTGCCATAGTTTTCAAAACAGCATAATTTCACTCTTCTCAATGATGAATCTGTTGTATTACACAACCATTGAGTATTTAGCTTTATCAATGACATGTACTTTAAAAATGTTTTAGAGATCCTACCAGTCTTTGAAAACATCTTTGTTCCTTGTTTCAGTTTCAGTTTTGTATATACTTTCTGCCTTGCACCTGATTATTCCAACATCTGATGGTTGGCCTAGGGAATCTAATTCTGGTATTGATTGTTTTTGCTGCTTGTCTCCCCTTGTAGCTGATTTTTTAATTATTGTGTAAATTTAGATCATGAGCTCATGTTTAGCTAAACAGATGACCTTGTAAGAGGCTTATGTGTGAACGCTCCTAAGCTTCAGCAGAAAGTCCGCAAAGATTTTTTTGTGTCCCTCCAATGAGTTACCCGCGCGGACCCCGTTTTCTACAAGTGTTGGTCCACTACTCCCTCTAGAGGCTGGGACTCAGACAGGACTGCTTTGCTGCCCCCGATCTGGGATAGTGGCTTTGGGCGGCCTGTGGCCGGGGCAGGAGGTTCCCCACGCGTGTCCCACAACCCATCTGCCTGCGAACTTCGGTCCCCTGGCAGGAAGCTATGATGCCCAGTCCTATGGTTAGCTTTGCAGCGAGGTGTACTGCACGGACCGGTTCCACACACACTTCAAGTAAGAGGGCGGCCTGAGTGGAAACGTGAGAGTTTGAGCAGCTGTGCAGAAAGAAGGCGCACTTTGGCATGGGCCTAAATGCTTCTGACACACGACTGGCCCTGCCGGGTTCTGAGGGCCCTGCCGTTGGCCCACTTCTCCCCTGCCCTTTGTTCAGTCACAGCAGAGATGGCCCCAACCACTCCCTCTGTGAAGGCAGTGTTCCAACATCCCTCAGCTCCATGCCCTCTCCGCAGGTTACCATGGACTACAGATGCTGCATTCTGAGTCTAGGGCAGTCCGAGAATGCCAAGGGCAGACATGATGACCTTAAATGATTTCCTCTTGTGTCAATTTTGTTAAACTTTAGGAGCTAGGAAATGGTCCACTTTACACAAATGTTCAAATTTACTGGCATTTCATATATTCTCTGCTATAACATTGTCCTGATTCTTTCTGTATATTCTTTACTTATGTTTTGGTTTTCCTTAATCAAAGTGTGTCTTTTAAACCTTGTCAAAGAATATTCTTTGGACTTACTACCTCAACTGAATTTTATACGTTTTCTGTGGTATTAAGTTCTGCTCATAGATTTATTTATCTTTTTTCTATGTTCTCAGGGTTTATTGTTTTGATCTTCTGATGTCAATTAAAACACCTGGTTATTCATTTTAATAAATCTTTTTACTTATAAAGATTTGAATTTTTAAAGCTTCCAGCTTACTTGTAAGTTTCTAAGGGTCCCGTCCTCTACATTGTGGCTGGCCAAAGGCTTAGTTCACAATATAGCAAAGTATATATTGACCTATTTTCCCCTCGACTTTCTGTGATTTCCTATAACTCACCTTTCTTTGCAGACAAGCCATTTGAAATAAACTTAACTTATTTCACAGCCAATAAGTCTTTGAAATAATGTGTATTTTTCAGAGAAATCTTCTTATATATTTAGGCAGAAAATCTGACCTACCATAGTTTTCAAAACAGCATAATTTCACTCTTCACAATGATGAATCTGTTGTATTACACAACCTTTGAGTATTTAGCTTTATCAATGACATGTACTTTAAAAGTGTTTTAGAGATCCTACCAGTCTTTGAAAACATCCTTGTTCCTTGTTTCATTTCCAGTTTTATGTATATTTTCTGCCTTGCACCTGATTATTCCAACGTCTGATCGATGGCCTAGGGAATCTAATTTTGGTATTGATTGTTTTTGCTGATTGTCTCCCCCTGTAGCTGATTTCTTCATTATTGTGTAAAATTAGATCATGAGCTCATGTTTAGCTAAACATCTGACTATGTAAGAGGCTTATGTGTGAACCCTCGTAAGCTTCATCACAGAGTCCGCAAAGATTTATTTGTGTCCCTCCAATGAGTTGCCCGCGAGGGCCCCGTTCTATACAAGTGTTGGTCCACTACTCCCTCTAGAGGCACGGCCTCAGACAGGGCTGCTTTGCGCCCCACGATCTGGGGCAGTGGCAGTGGGCGGCCTGTGGCCCGGGTAGGAGCCTCTCTGCGTGTGTCCCAGTGACCCATCTGCCTGCGAGCTTCCGTCACCTGGCAGGAAGCTACGATGCCCAGACCTATGGTTAGCTGTGCAGCGAGGTGTACTGCGCGGACAGGTTCCACACACACTTCAATAAGAGGTTGGCCTGAGAGGAAAGGTGAGAGTTTGGGCAGCTGTGCAGACAAAGAATGCTTCCTTTGTCCTGGGCCTAAATGCTTGTGACACCCCACTGGGCCGGCTGGGCTCTGAGGGCCCTGCCCTGGGCCCCCTGATCCCCTGCCCTTTGTTCAGTCACAGCAGAAATGGCCCCACCCACTCCCTCTGTGAGGGCCGTGTTCCTACCTCCCTCAGCCCCGCCCCCTCTCCGCAGGTTACCATGGACTACAGATGCTGCAATCTGAGGCCAGGGCATTCCGAGAATGCCAAGGGCAGACATGATGACCTTAAATGATTTCCTCTTGTGTCAGTTTGGTAAACTTTAGGAGCTAGCAACTGGTCCACTTTACACAAATGTTCAAATTTACTGGCATTTCATATATTCTCTGCTATAACATTGTCCTGATTCTTTCTGTATATTCTTTACTTATGTTTTGGTTTTCCTTAATCAAAGTGTGTCTTTTAATCTTGTCAAAGAATATTCTTTGGACTTACTACATCACCTGAATTTTATACGTTTTCTATTGTATTAAGGGCTGCTCATATCTTTATTTATATTTTTTCTATGTTCTCAGGTTTATTGTTTTGATCTTCTGATGTCATTTAAAACACTTGGTTATTCATTTTAATAAATCTTTTTACTTCTAAAGATTTGAACTTTTCAAGATTCCAGCTTACTTGTAAGTTTCTAAGGGTCAGGTCCTCTACATTGTGGCTGGCCTAAGTCTTAGTTCACCATATAGCAATGTATATATTGACCTATTTTCCCCTCGACTTTCTGTGATTCCCTACATCTCACCTTTCTTTGCAGACAAGCCATTTGAAATACCCTTAACTTATTTCACAGCCAATAAGTCTTTGAAATAATGTGTATTTTTAGAGAAATCTTCTTATATAATTAGGCAGAAAATCTGACCTGCCATAGTTTTCAAAACAGCATAATTTCACTCTTCTCAATGATGAATCTGTTGTATTACACAACCATTGAGTATTTAGCTTTATCAATGACATGTACTTTAAAAATGTTTTAGAGATCCTACCAGTCTTTGAAAACATCCTTGTTCCTTGTTTCAGTTCCAGTTTTGTATATACTTTCTGCCTTGCACCTGATTATTCCAACATCTGATGGTTGGCCTAGGGAATCTAATTCTGGTATTGATTGTTTTTGCTGCTTGTCTCCCCTTGTAGCTGATTTCTTCATTATTGTGTAAATTTAGATCATGAGCTCATGTTTAGCTAAACAGATGACCTTGTAAGAGGCTTATGAGTGAACGCTCGTAAGCTTCAGCTGAAAGTCCGCAAAGATTTTTTTGTGTCCCTCCAATGAGTTACCCGCGTGGACCCCGTTTTCTACAAGTGTTGGTCCACTACTCCCTGTAGAGGCTGGGACTCAGACAGGACTGCTTTGCTGCCCCCGATCTGGGATAGTGGCTTTGGGCGGCCTGTGGCCGGGGCAGGAGGTTCCCCACGCGTGTCCCACAACCCAACTGCCTGCGAACTTCGGTCCCCTGGCAGGAAGCTATGATGCCCAGTCCTATGGTTAGCTTTGCAGCGAGGTGTACTGCACGGACCGGTTCCACACACACTTCAAGTAAGAGGGCGGCCTGAGTGGAAACGTGAGAGTTTGAGCAGCTGTGCAGAAAGAAGGCGCACTTTGGCATGGGCCTAAATGCTTCTGACACACGACTGGCCCTGCCGGGTTCTGAGGGCCCTGCCGTTGGCCCACTTCTCCCCTGCCCTTTGTTCAGTCACAGCAGAGATGGCCCCAACCACTCCCTCAGTGAAGGCAGTGTTCCAACATCCCTCAGCTCCATGCCCTCTCCGCAGGTTACCATGGACTACAGATGCTGCATTCTGAGTCTAGGGCAGACCGAGAATGCCAAGGGCAGACATGATGACCTTAAATGGTTTCCTCTTGTGTCAATTTTGTTAAACTTTAGGAGCTAGGAAATGGTCCACTTTACACAAATGTTCAAATTTACTGGCATTTCATATATTCTCTGCTATAACATTGTCCTGATTCTTTCTGTATATTCTTTACTTATGTTTTGGTTTTCCTTAATCAAAGTGTGTCTTTTAAACCTTGTCAAAGAATATTCTTTGGACTTACTACCTCAACTGAATTTTATACGTTTTCTGTGGTATTAAGTTCTGGTCATAGATTTATTTATCTTTTTTCTATGTTCTCAGGGTTTATTGTTTTGATCTTCTGATGTCAATTAAAACACCTGGTTATTCATTTTAATAAATCTTTATACTTATAAAGATTTGAATTTTTAAAGCTTCCAGCTTACTTGTAAGTTTCTAAGGGTCCCGTCCTCTACATTGTGGCTGGCCAAAGGCTTAGTTCACAATATAGCAAAGTATATATTGACCTATTTTCCCCTCGACTTTCTGTGATTTCCTATAACTCACCTTTCTTTGCAGACAAGCCATTTGAAATAAACTTAACTTATTTCACAGCCAATAAGTCTTTGAAATAATGTGTATTTTTCAGAGAAATCTTCTTATATATTTAGGCAGAAAATCTGACCTACCATAGTTTTCAAAACAGCATAATTTCACTCTTCACAATGATGAATCTGTTGTATTACACAACCTTTGAGTATTTAGCTTTATCAATGACATGTACTTTAAAAATGTTTTAGAGATCCTACCAGTCTTTGAAAACATCCTTGTTCCTTGTTTCATTTCCAGTTTTATGTATATTTTCTGCCTTGCACCTGATTATTCCAACGTCTGATCGATGGCCTAGGGAATCTAATTTTGGTATTGATTGTTTTTGCTGATTGTCTCCCCCTGTAGCTGATTTCTTCATTATTGTGTAAAATTAGATCATGAGCTCATGTTTAGCTAAACATCTGACTATGTAAGAGGCTTATGTGTGAACCCTCGTAAGCTTCATCACAGAGTCCGCAAAGATTTATTTGTGTCCCTCCAATGAGTTGCCCGCGAGGGCCCCGTTCTCTACAAGTGTTGGTCCACTACTCCCTCTAGAGGCACGGCCTCAGACAGGGCTGCTTTGCGCCCCACGATCTGGGGCAGTGGCAGTGGGCGGCCTGTGGCCCGGGTAGGAGCCTCTCTGCGTGTGTCCCAGGGACCCATCTGCCTGCGAGCTTCCGTCACCTGGCAGGAAGCTACGATGCCCAGACCTATGGTTAGCTGTGCAGCGAGGTGTACAGCGCGGACAGGTTCCACACACACTTCAATAAGAGGTCGGCCTGAGAGGAAAGGTGAGAGTTTGGGCAGCTGTGCAGACAAAGAATGCTTCCTTTGTCTTGGGCCTAAATGCTTGTGACACCCCACTGGGCCTGATGGGCTCTGGGGGCCCTGCCCTGGGCCCCCTGATCCCCTGCCCTTTGTTCAGTCACAGCAGAAATGGCCCCACCCACTCCCTCTGTGAGGGCCCTGTTCCTACCTCCCTCAGCCCCGCCCCCTCTCCGCAGGTTACCATGGACTACAGATGCTGCATTCTTAGGCCAGGGCATTCCGAGAATGCCAAGGGCAGACATGATGACCTTAAATGATTTCCTCTTGTGTCAGTTTTGGTAAACTTTAGGAGCTAGCAACTGGTCCACTTTACACAAATGTTCAAATCTACTGGCATTTCATATATTCTCTGCTATAACATTGTCCTGATTCTTTCTGTATATTCTTTACTTATGTTTTGGTTTTCCTTAATCAAAGTGTGTCTTTTAAACCTTGTCAAAGAATATTCTTTGGACTTAGTACCTCAACTGAATTTTATACGTTTTCTGTGGTATTAATTTCTGCTCATATCTTTATTTATCTTTTTTCTATGTTCTCAGGGTTTATTGTTTTGATCTTCTGATGTCAATTAAAACACTTGGTTATTCATTTTAATAAATCTTTTTACTTATAAAGATTTGAATTTTTAAAGATTCCATCTTACTTGTAAGTTTCTAAGGGTCAGGTCCTCTACATTGTGGCTGGCCAAAGGCTTAGTTCACAATATAGCAAAGTATATATTGACCTGTTTTCGCCTCGACTTTCTGTGATTTCCTATATCTCACCTTTCTTTGCAGACAAGCCATTTGAAATAACCTTAACTTATTTTACTGCCAATAAGTCTTTGAAATAATGTGCATTTTTCAGAGAAATCTTATTATATATTTAGGCGCAAAATCTGACCTGCCATAGTTTTCAAAACAGCATAATTTCACTCTTCTCAATGATGAATCTGTTGTATTACACAACCTTTGACTATTTAGCTTTATCAATGACATGTACTTTAAAAATGTTTTAGAGATCCTACCAGTCTTTGAACACATCCTTGTTCCTTGTTTCAGTTCCACTTTTATGTATATTTTCTGCCTTGCACCTGATTATTCCATCGTCTGATCGATGGCTTAGGAAATCTAATTCTGGTATTGATTGTTTTTGCTGATTGTCTCCCCATGAAGCTGATTTCTTCATTATTGTGTAAATTTAGATCATGAGCTCATGTTTAGCTAAACATCTGACTTTGTAAGAGGCTTAGGTGTGAACACTCGTAAGCTTCATCAGAAAGTCCGCAAAGATTTATTTGTGTCCCTCCAATGAGTTGCCCGCGAGGACCCCGTTTTCTACTAGGGTTGGTCCACTACTCCCTATAGAGGCACGGCCTCAGACAGGGCTGCTTGGCACCCCACGATCTGGGGCATTGGCTGTGGGCGGCCTGTGGCCCGGTTAGGAGACTCTCTGCGTGTGTCCCAGGGACCCATCTGCCTGCGAACTTCGGTCACCTGGCAGGAAGCTACGATGCCCAGATCTATGGTTAGCTGTGCAGCGAGGTGTACTGCGCGGACAGGTTCCACACACACTTCAAGTAAGAGGGCGGCCTGAGTGGAAAGGTGAGAGTTTGGGCAGCTGTGCAGACAAAGAAGGCTTCCTTTGTCCTGGGCCTAAATGCTTGTGTACCCCACTGGGCCTGCCGGGCTCTGAGGGTCCTGCCCTGGGCCCCCTGCTCCCCTGCCCTTTGTTCAGTCACAGCAGAGATTGCCACACCCACTCCCTCTGTGAGGGCAGTGTTCCAAACTCCCTCAGCCCCGCCCCCTCTCCGCAGGTTAACATGGACTACAGATGCCGCATTCTGAGTCCAGGGCATTCCGAGAATGCCAAGGGCAGACATGACGACCTTAAATGATTTCCTCTTTTGTCAGTTTTGGTAAATTTTAGGAGCTAGGAACTGGTCCACTTTACACAAATGTTCAAATTTACTGGCATTTCATATACTCTCTGCTATAACATTGTCCTGATTCTTTCTGTATATTTTTTACTTATGTTTTGGTTTTCCTTAATCAAAGTGTGTCTTTTAAACCTTGTCAAAGAATATTCTTTGGACTTACTACATCACCTGAATTTTATACGTTTTCTATTGTATTAAGTTCTGCTCATATCTTTATTTATATTTTTTCTATGTTCTCAGGTTTATTGTTTTGATCTTCTGATGTCAATTAAAACACTTGGTTATTCATTTTAATAAATCTTTTTACTTCTAAAGATTTGAACTTTTCAAGATTCCAGCTTACTTGTAAGTTTCTAAGCGTCAGGTCTTCTACATTGTGGGTGGCCTAAGTCTTAGTTCACCATATAGCAATGTATATATTGACCTATTTTCCCCTCGACTTTCTGTGATTCCCTACATCTCACCTTTCTTTGCAGACAAGCCATTTGAAATACCCTTAACTTATTTCACAGCCAATAAGTCTTTGAAATAATGTGTATTTTTAGAGAAATCTTCTTATATAATTAGGCAGAAAATCTGACCTGCCATAGTTTTCAAAACAGCATAATTTCACTCTTCTCAATGATGAATCTGTTGTATTACACAACCATTGAGTATTTAGCTTTATCAATGACATGTACTTTAAAAATGTTTTAGAGATCCTACCAGTCTTTGAAAACATCCTTGTTCCTTGTTTCAGTTCCAGTTTTGTATATACTTTCTGCCTTGCACCTGATTATTCCAACATCTGATGGTTGGCCTAGGGAATCTAAACCTGGTATTGATTGTTTTTGCTGCTTGTCTCCCCTTGTAGCTGATTTCTTCATTATTGTGTAAATTTAGATCATGAGCTCATGTTTAGCTAAACAGATGACCTTGTAAGAGGCTTATGTGTGAACGCTCGTAAGCTTCAGCAGAAAGTCCGCAAAGATTTTTTTGTGTCCCTCCAATGAGTTACCCGCGCGGACCCCGTTTTCTACAAGTGTTGGTCCACTATTCCCTCTAGAGGCTGGGACTCAGACAGGACTGCTTTGCTCCCCCCGATCTGGGATAGTGGCTTTGGGCGGCCTGAGGCCGGGGCAGGAGGTTCCCCACGCGTGTCCCACGACCCATCTGCCTGCGAACTTCGGTCCCCTGGCAGGAAGCTACGATGCCCAGACTTATGGTTAGCTGTGCAGCGAGGTGTACTGCGCGGACAGGTTCCACACACACTTCAATAAGAGGGCGGCCTGAGTGGAAAGGTGAGAGTTTGGGCAGCTGTGCAGACAAAAAGGCTTCCTTTGTCCTGGGCCTAAATGCTTGTGACACCCCACTGGGCCTGCTGGCCTCTGAGTGCCCTGCCCTGGGCCCCCTGCTCCCCTGCCCTTTGTTCAGTCACAGCAGAGATGGCCCCACCCACTCCCTCTGTGAGGGCCGTGTTCCTACCTCCCTCAGCCCCGCCCCCTCTCCGCAGGTTACCATGGACTACAGATGCTGCATTCTGAGGCCAGGGCATTCCGAGAATGCCAAGGGCAGACATAATGACCTTAAATGATTTCCTCTTGTGTCATTTTTGGTAAACTTTAGGAGCTAGGAAATGGTTCACTTTACAGAAATGTTCAAATTTACTGGCATTTCATATATTCTCTGCTATAACATTGTCCTGATTCATTCTATATATTCTTTAATTCTGTTTCTGTTTTCCTTAATCAAAGTCTGTCTTTTAAATCTGTTCAAACCGTATTCTTTGGATTTACTAAATCACCTCAATTTTATACGTTTTCTGTTGTATTAAGTTCTGCCCATATCTTTATTTATCTTTTTTCTATGTTCTCAGGGTTTATTGTTTTGATCTTCTGATGTCATTTAAAACACTGGGTTATTCATTTTAATGAATCTTTTTACTTATCAAGATTTGAACTTTTGAAGATTCCAGTTTACTTGTACGTTTCACAGGATCAGGTCCTCTACATTGTTGTTGGTCTAAGGCTTATTTCACCCTATAGCAAAGTATATATTGACATATTTTCCCCTCGACTTTCTGTGATTCCCTACATCTCACCTTTCTTTGCAGACAAGCCATTTTAAATACCCTTAACTTATTTCACAGCCAATAAGTCTTTAAAATAATGTGTATTTTTAGAGAAAACTTATAATATAATTAGGCAGAAAATCTGACCTGCCATAGTTTTCAAAACAGCATAATTTCACTCATCTCAATGATGAATCTGTTCTATTACACAACCTTTGAGTATTTAGCTTTATCAATGACATGTAATTTAAAAACGTTTTAGAGATCCTACCAGTCTTTGAAAACATCCTTGTTCCTTGTTTCAGTTCCAGGTTTATGTATATTTTCTGCCTTGCACCTGATTATTCCTACATCTGATGGATGGCCTAGGGAATCTAATTCTGGTATTGATTGTTTTTGCTGATTGTCTCCCCTTGTAGCTGATTTCTTCATTATTGTGTAAATATAGATCATGAGCTCATGTTTAGCAAAACAGCTGACCTTGTAAGTGGCTTAGGTGTGAACGCTTGTAAGCTTCAGCAGAAAGATGGCAAAGAGTTATTTGTGACCCTCCATTGAGTTTCCCTCCAGGACCCCGTTTTCTACAAGTGTTGGTCCATACTCCCTCTAGAGGCAGGGGACTCAGACAGGTCTCCTTTGCGTCCCCCGATCTGGGGCAGGGGCTGTGGGCGGCCTGTGGGCCGGGCAGGAGCCTCTCTGCGTGTGTCCCAGGGACCCATCTGCCAGCGAACTTCGGTCACCGGCAGGAAGCTACGATGCCCAGACCTATCTTTAGCTATGCAGCAAGGTGTACTGCGCGGACAGGTTCCACACACACTTCAAGTACGAGGGCGGCCTGAGTGGAAAGGTGAGAGTTTGGGCAGCTGTGCAGACAAAGAAGGCGCCCTTTGGCCTGGGCCTAAATGCTTGTGACACCCCACTGGGCCTCCCGAACTCTGAGGGCCCTGCCCTTGGACCCCTGCTCCCCTGCCCTTTGATCAGTCACAGTAGAGATGGCCACAACCACTCCCTCTGTGAGGGCAGTGTTCCAACCTACCTCAGCCCCGCCCCCTCTTCGCAGGTTACCATGGACTACAGATGCTGCATTCTGAAGCCAGGGCGTTCCGAGAATGCCCAGGGCAGACATGATGACCTTAAATGATTCCCTCTTGTGTCAGTTTTGGTAAACTTTAGGAGCTAGGAAATGGTCCACTTTAGAGAAATGTTCAAATTTACTGGCATTTCATATATTCTCTGCTATAAGTTTGTCTGATTCTTTCTGTATATTCTTGACTTGTGTTTTTGTTTTCCTTAATCAAAGTGTGTCTTTTAAATCTTTTCAAAGAATATTCTTTGGACTTACTAAATCACCTCAATTTTATACGTTTTCTGTTGTATTAAGTTCTGCTCATATCTTTATTTATCTTTGTTCTATGTTCTCAGGGTTTATTGTTTTGATCTTCTGATGTCAATTAAAACACTTGGTTATTCCTTTTAATAAATCTTCTTACTTATAAAGATTTGAACTTTTGAAGATTCCAGCTTACTTGTAAGTTTCTAAGGGCAAGGTCCTCTACATTGTTGCTCGCCTAAGGCTTAGTTCACCCTATAGCAATGTATATATTGACACATTTTCCCCTCGACTTTCTGTGATGCCCTACATCTCACCTTTCTTTGCAGACAAGCCATTTGAAATACCCTTAACTTATTTCACAGCCAGTAATCTTTGAAATAATGTGTAGTTTTTAGAGAAATCTTCTTATATAATTAGGCAGAAAAGATGACCTGCCATAGTTTTCAAAACAGCATAATTTCACTCTTCTCAATGATAAATCTGTTGTATTACACAACCTTTGAGTATTTAGCTTTATCAATGAAATGTACTTTAAAACTATTTTACAGATCCTACAAGTCTTTGAAAACATCCTTGTTCCTTAGTACAGTTCCAGTTGTATGTATAATTTCTGCCTTGCACCTGATTATTCCAACATCTGATGGATGGACTAGGGAATCTAATTCTGGTATAGATTGTTTTTGCTGATTGCCTCCCCTTGTAGCTGATTTCTTCATTATTGTGTAAATTTAGATCATGAGTTCATGATTAGCTAAACAGCTGACCTTGTAAGTGGCTTAGGTGTCAACGCTCGTAAGCTTCAACAGGAAGTCAGCAAAGATTTATTTGTGTCTCTACAATGTGTTACCCGCAAGGACCCCATTTTCTAGAAGTGTTGTTCCAGTACTCCCTCTAGAGGCAGGGTACTCAGACAGGGCTGCTTTGCGGCCACTGATATGGGGCAGGGCCATGGGCGGTCTGTGGTCCAGACAGGAGCCTCTCGGCGTGTGTCACAGGTAACCATCTGCCTGCGAACTTCGGTCACCTGGCAGGAAGCTACGATGCCCAGACCTATGGTTAGCTGTGCAGCGAGATGTACTGCGCAGACAGGTTCCACACACACTTCAAGTAAGGGTCGGCCTGAGTGGAAAGGTGAGAGTGTTGGCAGCTGTGCAGACAAAGAAGGCGCCCTTTGGCCAGGGCCTAAATGCTTGTGACACCCCACTGGGCCTGCCGGGCTCTGAGGGCCCTGCTCTCGGCACCCTGCTCCCCTGCCCTTTGTTCAGTCACAGCAGAGATGGCCACACCCACTCCCTCATTGTGGGCAGTGTTCCAACCACCCTCTGCCCCGCAACCTCTCCGCAGCTTACCATGGAAAACAGATGCAGCATTCTGAGGCCTGGGTATTCCGAGAATGCCAAGGGCAGACATAATGACCTTAAATGATTTCCTCTTGTGTCAGTTTTGGTTAACTTTAGGAGCTAGGAAATGGTCCACTTTACAGAAATGATCAAATTTACTGGCATTTCATATATTCTCTGCTTTAACATTGTCCTGATTCTTTCTATATATTCTTTAATTCTGTTTTTGTTTTCCTTAATCAAATTGTGTCTTTTAAATCTGTTCAAACCGTATTCTTTGGACTTACTAAATCACCTCAATTTTATACGTTTTCTGTTGTATTAAGTTCTGCCCATATCTTTATTTACCTTTTTTCTATATTCTCAGGGTTTATTGTTTTGATCTTCTGATGTCATTTAAAACACTTGGTTATTCATTTTAATGAATCTTTTTACTTATCAAGATTTGAACTTTTGAAGATTCCAGCTTACTTGTACGTTTCACAGGATCAGGTCCTCTACATTGTTGATGGTCTAAGGCTTATTTCACCCTATAGCAAAGTATATATTGACATATTTTCCCCTCGACTTTCTGTGATTCCCTACATCTCACCTTTCTTTGCAGACAAGCCATTTGAAATAAACTTAACTTATTGCACAGCCAATAAGTCTTTGATATAATGTGTATTTTTTTAGAGAAATCTTCTTCTATAATTAGGCAGAAAATCTGACCTGCCATAGTTTTCAAAACAGCATAATTTCACTCTTCTCAATGATGAATCTGTTGTATTACACAACCTTTGAGTATTTCGCTTTATCAATGACATGTAATTTAAAAACGTTTTAGAGATCCTACCAGTCTTTGAAAACATCCTTGTTCCTTGTTTCAGTTCCAGTTTTATGTATATTTTCTGCCTTGCACCTGATTATTCCAACATCTGATGGATGGCCTAGGGAATCTTATTCTGGTACTGATTGTTTTTGCTGATTGTCTCCCCTTGTAGCTGATTTCTTCATTATGGTGTAAATTTAGATCATGAGCTCATGTTTAGCTAAACAGCTGACCTTGTAAGTGGCTTAGGTGTGAACGCTTGTAAGCTTTAGCAGAAAGATGGCAAAGATTTATTTGTGTCCCTCCAATGAGTTGCCCTCGAGGACCCCGTTTTCTACAAGTGTTGGTCCAATACTCCCTCTAGAGGCAGGGGACTCAGACAGGTCTGCTTTGCGTCCCCCGATCTGGGGCAGCGGCTGTGGGCGGCCTGTGGGCCGGGCAGGAGCCTCTCTGCGTGTGTCCCAGGGACCCATCTGCCAGCGAACTTCGGTCACCGGCAGGAAGCTACGATGCCCAGACCTATGGTTAGCTATGCAGCAAGGTGTACTGCGCGGACAGGTTCCACACACACTTCAAGTACGAGGGCGGCCTGAGTGGAAAGGTGAGAGTTTGGGCAGCTGTGCAGACAAAGAAGGCGCCCTTTGGCCTGGGCCTAAATGCTGGTGACACCCCACTGGGCCTCCCGAACTCTGAGGGCCCTGCCCTGGGACCCCTGCTCCCCTGCCCTTTGATCAGTCAAAGCAGAGATGGCCACACCCACTCCCTCTGTGAGGGCAGTGTTCCAACCGCCCTCAGACCCGCCCCCTCTTCGCAGGTTACCATGGACAACAGATGCTGCATTCTGAGGCCAGGGCGTTCCGAGAATGCCCAGGGCAGACATGATGACCTTAAATGATTCCCTCTTGTGTCAGTTTTGGTCAACTTTAGGAGCTAGGAAATGGTCCACTTTACAGAAATGTTCACATTTACTGGCATTTCATATATTCTCTGCTATAAGATTGTCTGATTCTTTCTGTATATTCTTGACTTATGTTTTTGTTTTCCTTAATCAAAGTGTGTCGTTTAAATCTTTTCAAAGAATATTCTTTGGACTTACTAAATCACCTCAATTTTATACGTTTTCTGTTGTATTAAGTTCTGCTCATATCTTTATTTATCTTTGTTCTATGTTCTCAGGGTTTATTGTTTTGATCTTCTGATGTCAATTAAAACACTTGGTTATTCATTTTCATAAATATTTTTACTTACAAAGATTTCAACTTTTCAAGATTCCAGCTTACTTGTAAGTTTCTATGGGTCAGGTCCTCTACATTGTTGCTGGCCTAAGGCTTAGTTCACCGTATAGCAATGTATATATTGACCTATTTTCCCCTCGACTTTCTGTGATTCCGTACATCTCACCTTTCTTTGCAGACAAGCCATTTGAAATACCCTTAACTTATTTCACAGCCTATAAGTCTCTGAAATAATGTGTATTTTTTAGAGAAATCTTCTTATATAATTAGGCAGAAAATCTGACCTGCCATAGTTTTCAAAACAGCATAATTTCACTCTTCTCAATGATGAATCTGTTGTATTACACAATCATTGAGTATTTAGCTTTATCAATGACATGTACTTTAAAAATATTTTAGAGATCCTACCAGTCTTTGAAAACCTCCTTGTTCCTTGTTTCAGTTCCAGTTTTCTGTATACTTTCTGCCTTGCACCTCATTATTCCAACATCTGATGGATGGCCTAGGGAATCTAATTCTGGTATTGATTGTTTTTGCTGATTGTCTCCCCATGTAGCTGATTTCTTCATTATTGTGTAAATTTAGATCATGAGCTCATGTTTAGCTAAACAGCTGACCTTGTAAGAGGCTTAGGTGTGAACGCTCGTAAGCTTCAGCAGAAAGTCCACAAAGATTTTTTCTGTCCCTCCAATGAGTTACCCACGTGGACCGAGTTTTCTACAAGTGTTGGTCCACTACTCCCTCTAGAGGCTGGGACTCAGACAGGACTGCTTTGATTCCCCAGATCTGGGGTAGTGGCTTTGGGCGGCCTGTGGCCTGGGCAGGAGGCTCCCCGCGTGTGTCCCACGACCGATCTGCCTGCGAAGTTCGGTCACCTGGCAGGAAGCTATGATGCCCAGACCTATGGTTAGCTTTGCCGCGAGGTGTACTGCGCGGAACGGTTCCACACACACTTCAAGTAAGAGGGCGGCCTGAGTGGAAAGGTGAGAGTTTGGGCAGCTGTGCAGACATAGAAGGCGCACTTTGGCCTGGGCCTAAATGCTTGAGACACACGACAGGGCCTGCCGGGCTCTGAGGGCCCTGCCGTTGGCCCCCTTCTCCCCTGCCCTTTGTTAAGTCACAGCAGAGATGGCCCCACACACTCCCTCAGTGAGTGCAGTGTTCCCACCTCCCTCAGCCCCGCCCCGTATCCGCAGGTTACCATGGACTACAGATGCTGCATTCTGAGGGCAGGGCATTCTGAGAATGCCAAGGGCAGACATGATGACCTTAAATGATTTCCTCTTGTGTCAATTTTGGTAAACTTTAGGAGCTAGGAAATGGTCCACTTTACACAAATGTTCAAATTTACTGGCATTTCATATATTCTCTGCTATAACATTGTCCTGATTCTTTCTGTATATTCTTTACTTATGTTTTGGTTTTCCTTAACCAATGTGTGTCTTTTAAATCTTGTCAAAGAATATTCTTTGGACTTACTACCTCACCTGAATTTTATACGTTTTCTGTGGTATTAAGTTCTGTTCATATATTTATTTATCTTTTTTCTATGTTCTCAGGGTTTATTGTTTTGATCTTCTGGTGTCAATTAAAACACTTGCTTATTCATTTTAATAAATCTTTTTACTTATAAAGATTTGAACTTTTAAAGATTCCAGCTTACTTGTTAGTTTCTAAGAGTCAGGTTCTCTACATTGTGTCTGGCCAAAGGCTTAGTTCACAATATAGCAAAGTATATATTAACCTATTTCCTCTCGACTTTCTGTGATTTCCTACATCTCACCTTTCTTTGCAGACAAGCCATTTGAAATACCCTTAACTTATTTCACAGCCAATAAGTCTTTGAAATAATGTGTATTTTTTAGAGAAATCTTCTTATATATTTAGGCAGAAAATCTGACCTGCCATAGTTTTCAAAACAGCATAATTTCACTCTTCTCAATGATGAATCTGTTGTATTACCCAAGCTTTGAGTATTTAGCTTTATCAATGACATGTACTTTAAAAATGTTTTAAAGATCCTTCCAGTCTTTGAAAACATCCTTGTTCCTTGTTTCAGTTCCAGTTTTATTGATATTTTCTGCCTTGGACCTGATTATTCCAACGTCTGCTCGATGGCCTAGGGAATCTAATTCTGGTATTGATTGTTTTTGCTGATTGTCTCCCGCTGTAGCTGATTTCTTCATTATTGTGCAAATTTAGATCATGAGCTCATGTTTAGCTAAACAGCTGACCTTGTAAGAGGCTTAGGTGTGAACACTCGTAAGCTTCATCACAAAGTCCGCAAAGATTTATTTGTGTCCCTCCAATGAGTTGCCGGCGAGAAACCCGTTTTCTACAAGTGTTGGTCCAATACTCCTTCTAGTGGCACGGCCTCAGACAGGGCTGCTTTGTGCCCCATGATCTGGGGCAGTGGTAGTGGGCGGCCTCTGGTCTGGTCAGGAGCCTCTCCGCGTGTGTCCCAGGGACACATCTGCGTGCGAACTTCCCTCACCTGGCAGGAAGCTACGATGCACAGACCTATGGTTAGCTGGGCAGCGAGGTGTACAGCGCGGACAGGTTCCATATGCACTTCCAGTAAGAGGGCGGCCTGAGTGGAAAGCTGAAAGTTTGGGCAGCTCTGCAGACAAAGATGGAGCCCTTTGTCCTGGGCCTAAATGCTTGTGAAACCCCACTGGGCCTGCCGTGCTCTGAGGGCCCTGCACTGGGCACCATTTTCCCCTGTCCTTTGTTCAGTCACAGCAGAATTGGCCACACCCACTCCCTCTGTGAGGGCAGTGTTCCAACCTCCCTCAGCCCCGCTCCCTCTCCGCATGTTACCATGGACTACAGATGCTGCATTCTGAGTCCAGGGCATTCCGAGAATGCAAAGGGCAGACATGATGACCTTAAATGATTTCCTCTTGTGTCAGTTTTGGTAAACTTTAGGAGCTAGGAAAAGGTCCACTTTACAGAAATGTTCAAATTTACTTGCATTTCATATATTCTCTGCTATAACATTGTCCTGATTCTTTCTGTGTATTCTTTACTTATGTTTTGGTTTTCCTGAATCAAAGGGTGTCTTTTAAATCTTGTCAAAAAATATTCTTTGGACTTACTACATCCCCTGAATTTTATACGTTTTCTATTGTATTAAGTTCTCCTCATAACTTTATTTATCTTTTTTCTATGTTCTCAGGTTTTATTGTTTTGATATTCTGATGTCAATTAAAACACTTGGTTATTCATTTTAATAAATCTTTTTACTTATAAAGATTTGAACTTTTCAAGATTCCAGCTTACTTGTAAGTTTCTAAGGGTCAGCTCCTCTACTTTGTGCTGGCCTAAGGCTTAGTTCACCATATAGCAATGTATATATTGACCTATTTTCCCCTCGACTTTCTGTGATTCCCTACATCTCACCTTTCTTTGCAGACAAGCCATTTGAAATACCCTTAACTTATTCCACATCCAATAAGTCTCTGAAATAATGTGTATTTTTTAGAGAAATCATCTTATATAATTAGGCAGAAAATCTGACCTGCCATAGTTTTCAAAACAGCATAATTTCACTCTTCTCAAAGATGAATCTGTTGTATGACACAACCTTTGAGTATTTAGCTTTATCAATGACATGTACTTTAAAAATGTTTTAGAGATCCTACCAGTCTTTGAAAACATCCTTGTTGCTTGTTTCAGTTCCAGTTTTGGGTATACTTTCTGCCTTGCACCTGATTATTCCAACATCTGATGGATGGCCTAGGGAATCTAATTCTTGTATTGATTGTTTTTGATGCTTGTCTCCACTTGTAGCTGATTTCTTCATTATTGTGTAAATTTAGATCATGAGCTCATGTTTAGCTAAACAGCTGACCTTGTAAGAGGCTTAGGTGTGAACACTCGTAAGCTTCATCAGAAAGTCCGCAAAGATTTATTTGTGTCCCTCCAATGAGTTGCCCGCGAAAAACCAGTTTTCTACAATTGTTGGTGCAATACACCCTCTAGAGGCACGGCCTCAGACAGGGCTGCTTTGTGCCCCACGAACTGGGGCAGTGGCAGTGGGCGGCCTCTGGCCTGGGCAGGAGCCTCTCCGCGTGTGTCCCAGGGACCCATCTGCGTGCGAACTTCGGTCACCTGGCAGGAAGCTACGATGCCCAGACCTATAGTTAGCTGTGCAGCGAGGTGTACTGCGCGGACAGGTTCCACATGCACTTAAAGTATGAGGGCGGCCTGAGTGGAAAGGTGAAAGAATGGGCAGCTGTGCAGACAAAGAAGGAGCCCTTTGTCCTGGGCCTAAATGCTTGTGACACCCCACTGGGCCTGCCGGGCTCTGTGGGCTCTGCACTGGGCCCCCTTTTCCCCTGCCCTTTGTTCAGTCACAGGAGAATTGGCCACACCCACTCCCTCTGTGAGGGCAGTGTTACAACCTCCCTCAGCCCCGCCCCCTCTCCGCATGTTAACATGGACTACAGATGCTGCATTCTGAGTCCAGGGCATTCCGAGAATGCAAAGGGCAGACATGATGACCTTAAATGATTTCCTCTATTGTCAGTTTTGGTAAACTTTAGGAGCTAGGAAATGGTCCACTTTACAGAAATGTTCAAATTTACTTGCATTTCATATATTCTCTGCTATAACATTGTCCTGATTCTTTCTGTATATTCTTTACTTATGTTTTGGTTTTCCTTAATCAAAGTGTGTATTTTAAATCTTTTCAAAAAATATTCTTTGGACTTAATACATCCCCTGAATTTTATACGTTTTCTATTGTATTAAGTTCTCCTCATATCTTTATTTATCTTTTTTCTATGTTCGCAGGTTTTATTGTTTTGATCTTCTGACGTCAATTAAAACACTTGGTTATTCATTTTCATAAATATTTTTACTTACAAAGATTTCAACTTTTCAAGATTCCAGCTTACTTGTAAGTTTCTATGGGTCAGGTCCTCTACATTGTTGCTGGCCTAAGGCTTAGTTCACCGTATAGCAATGTATATATTGACCTATTTTCCCCTCGACTTTCTGTGATTCCGTACATCTCACCTTTCTTTGCAGACAAGCCATTTGAAATACCCTTAACTTATTTCACAGCCTATAAGTCTCTGAAATAATGTGTATTTTTTAGAGAAATCTTCTTATATAATTAGGCAGAAAATCTGACCTGCCATAGTTTTCAAAACAGCATAATTTCACTCTTCTCAATGATGAATCTGTTGTATTACACAATCATTGAGTATTTAGCTTTATCAATGACATGTACTTTAAAAATATTTTAGAGATCCTACCAGTCTTTGAAAACCTCCTTGTTCCTTGTTTCAGTTCCAGTTTTCTGTATACTTTCTGCCTTGCACCTCATTATTCCAACATCTGATGGATGGCCTAGGGAATCTAATTCTGGTATTGATTGTTTTTGCTGATTGTCTCCCCATGTAGCTGATTTCTTCATTATTGTGTAAATTTAGATCATGAGCTCATGTTTAGCTAAACAGCTGACCTTGTAAGAGGCTTAGGTGTGAACGCTCGTAAGCTTCAGCAGAAAGTCCACAAAGATTTTTTCTGTCCCTCCAATGAGTTACCCACGTGGACCGCGTTTTCTACAAGTGTTGGTCCACTACTCCCTCTAGAGGCTGGGACTCAGACAGGACTGCTTTGATTCCCCAGATCTGGGGTAGTGGTTTTGGGCGGCCTGTGGCCTGGGCAGGAGGCTCCCCGCGTGTGTCCCACGACCGATCTGCCTGCGAAGTTCGGTCACCTGGCAGGAAGCTATGATGCCCAGACCTATGGTTAGCTTTGCCGCGAGGTGTACTGCGCGGAACGGTTCCACACACACTTCAAGTAAGAGGGCAGCCTGAGTGGAAAGGTGAGAGTTTGGGCAGCTGTGCAGACATAGAAGGCGCACTTTGGCCTGGGCCTAAATGCTTGAGACACACGACAGGGCCTGCCGGGCTCTGAGGGCCCTGCCGTTGGCCCCCTTCTCCCCTGCCCTTTGTTAAGTCACAGCAGAGATGGCCCCACACACTCCCTCAGTGAGTGCAGTGTTCCCACCTCCCTCAGCCCCGCCCCGTATCCGCAGGTTACCATGGACTACAGATGCTGCATTCTGAGGGCAGGGCATTCTGAGAATGCCAAGGGCAGACATGATGACCTTAAATGATTTCCTCTTGTGTCAATTTTGGTAAACTTTAGGAGCTAGGAAATGGTCCACTTTACACAAATGTTCAAATTTACTGGCATTTCATATATTCTCTGCTATAACATTGTCCTGATTCTTTCTGTATATTCTTTACTTATGTTTTGGTTTTCCTTAATCAATGTGTGTCTTTTAAATCTTGTCAAAGAATATTCTTTGGGCTTACTACCTCACCTGAATTTTATACGTTTTCTGTGGTATTAAGTTCTGTTCATATATTTATTTATCTTTTTTCTATGTTCTCAGGGTTTATTGTTTTGATCTTCTGGTGTCAATTAAAACACTTGCTTATTCATTTTAATAAATCTTTTTACTTATAAAGATTTGAACTTTTAAAGATTCCAGCTTACTTGTAAGTTTCTAAGAGTCAGGTTCTCTACATTGTGTCTGGCCAAAGGCTTAGTTCACAATATAGCAAAGTATATATTAACCTATTTCCTCTCGACTTTCTGTGATTTCCTACATCTCACCTTTCTTTGCAGACAAGCCATTTGAAATACCCTTAACTTATTTCACAGCCAATAAGTCTTTGAAATAATGTGTATTTTTTAGAGAAATCTTCTTATATATTTAGGCAGAAAATCTGACCTGCCATAGTTTTCAAAACAGCATAATTTCACTCTTCTCAATGATGAATCTGTTGTATTACCCAAGCTTTGAGTATTTAGCTTTATCAATGACATGTACTTTAAAAATGTTTTAAAGATCCTTCCAGTCTTTGAAAACATCCTTGTTCCTTGTTTCAGTTCCAGTTTTATTGATATTTTCTGCCTTGGACCTGATTATTCCAACGTCTGCTCGATGGCCTAGGGAATCTAATTCTGGTATTGATTGTTTTTGCTGATTGTCTCCCGCTGTAGCTGATTTCTTCATTATTGTGTAAATTTAGATCATGAGCTCATGTTTAGCTAAACAGCTGACCTTGTAAGAGGCTTAGGTGTGAACACTCGTAAGCTTCATCACAAAGTCCGCAAAGATTTATTTGTGTCCCTCCAATGAGTTGCCGGCGAGAAACCCGTTTTCTACAAGTGTTGGTCCAATACTCCTTCTAGTGGCACGGCCTCAGACAGGGCTGCTTTGTGCCCCATGATCTGGGGCAGTGGTAGTGGGCGGCCTCTGGTCTGGTCAGGAGCCTCTCCGCGTGTGTCCCAGGGACACATCTGCGTGCGAACTTCCCTCACCTGGCAGGAAGCTACGATGCACAGACCTATGGTTAGCTGGGCAGCGAGGTGTACAGCGCGGACAATTTCCATATGCACTTCCAGTAAGAGGGCGGCCTGAGTGGAAAGCTGAAAGTTTGGGCAGCTCTGCAGACAAAGATGGAGCCCTTTGTCCTGGGCCTAAATGCTTGTGAAACCCCACTGTGCCTGCCGTGCTCTGAGGGCCCTGCACTGGGCACCATTTTCCCCTGTCCTTTGTTCAGTCACAGCAGAATTGGCCACACCCACTCCCTCTGTGAGGGCAGTGTTCTAACCTCCCTCAGCCCTGCCCACTCTCCGCAGGTTACCATGGACTACAGATGCTGCATTCTGAGGCCAGGGCGTTCGGAGAATGCCAAGGGCCGACATGATGAGCTTTAATGATTTCCTCTTGTGTCAGTGTTGGTAAACTATAAGAGCTAGGAAATGGTCCAGTTTACAGAAATGTTCAAATTTACTGGCATTTCATATATTCTCTGCTATAACATTGTCCTGATTCTGTCTGTATATACTTTACTTATGTTTTTATTTTCCTTAATCAAAGTGTGTTTTTTAAATCTTGTCAAAGAATATTCTTTGGACTTACTACATCCCCTGAATTTTATACGTTTTCTATTGTATTAAGTTCTCCTCATATCTTTATTTATCTTTTTTCTATGTTCTCAGGTTTTATTGTTTTGATATTCTGATGTCAATTAAAACACTTGGTTATTAATTTTAATAAATCTTTTTACTTATGAAGATTTGAACTTTTGAAGATTCCAGCTTACTTGTATGATTCTAAGGGTCAGGTTCTCTACATTGTGGCTGGCCTAAGGCTTAGTTCACAATATAGCAAAGTATATATTGACCTATTTTCCCCTCGACTTTCTGTGATTTGCTACATCTCACCTTTCTTTGCAGACAAGCCATTTGAAATACCCTTAACTTATTTCACAGCCAATATGTCTTTGAAATAATGTGTATTTTTTAGAGAAATCTTCTTATATAATTAGGCAGAAAATCTGACCTGCCATAGTTTTCAAAACAGCATAATTTCACTCTTCTCAATGATGAATATGTTGTATGACACAACCTTTGAGTATTTAGCTATATCAGTGACATGTACTTTAAAAATGTTTTAGAG
Source organism: Mesoplodon bidens (assembly GCF_964165515.1). Classification (NCBI taxonomy): domain Eukaryota; kingdom Metazoa; phylum Chordata; class Mammalia; order Artiodactyla; family Ziphiidae; genus Mesoplodon; species Mesoplodon bidens. The sequence goes on along the minus strand of NW_027671293.1, from coordinate 30,815 downwards.
ATCCTACCAGTCTTTGAAAACATCCTTGTTCCTTGTTTCAGTTCCCGTTTTATGTATATTTTCTGCCTTGCACCTGATTATTCCAACGTCTGATAGATGGCCTAGGGAATCTAATTCTGGTATTGGTTGTTTTTGCTGATTGTCTCCCCTTGTAGCTGATTTCTTCATTATTGTGTAAATTTAGATCATGAGCTCATGTTTAGCTAAACAGCTGACTTTGTAAGTGGCTTAGGTGTGAACGCTCGTAAGCTTCAGCAGAAAGAAGGCAAAGAGTTAATTTTGTCCCTCCAATGAGTTGCCTCCAGGACCCCGTTTTCTACAAGTGTTGGTCCAATACTCCCTCTAGAGGCAGGGGACTCAGACAGGTCTGCTTTGCGTCCCCCGATCTGGGGCAGGGGCTGTGGGCGGCCGGTTGGCCGGGCAGGAGCCTCTCTGCGTGTGTCCCAGGGTCCCATCTGCCAGCGAACTTCGGTCACCGGCAGGAAGCTACGATGCCCAGACCTATGGTTAGCTATGCAGCAAGGTGAACTGCACGGACAGGTTCCACACACACTTCAAGTAAGGGGGCGGCCTGTGTGGAAAGGTGAGAGTTTGGGCAGCTGTGCAGACAAAGAAGGCGCCCTTTGGCCTGGGCCTAAATGCTTGTGACACCCCACTGGGCCTCCCGAACTCTGAGGGCCCTGCCCTGGGACCCCTGCTCCTCTGCCCTTTGATCAGTCACAGCAGAGATGGCCACACGCACTCCCTCTGTGAGGGCAGTGTTCCAACCTCCCTCAGCCCCGCCCCCTCTTCGCAGGTTACCATGGACTACAGATGCTGCATTCTGAGGCCAGGGCGTTCCGAGAATGCCCAGGGCAGACATGATGACCTTAAATGATTCCCTCTTGTGTCAGTTTTGGTAAACTTTAGGAGCTAGGAAATGGTCCACTTTACAGAAATGTTCAAATTTACTGGCATTTCATATATTCTCTGCTATAAGTTTTTCTGATTCTTTCTGTATATTCTTGACTTATGTTTTTGTTTTCCTTAATCAAAGTGTGTCTTTTAAATTTTTTCAAAGAATATTCTTTGGACTTACTAAATCACCTCAATTTTATACGTTTTCTGTTGTATTAAGTTCTGCTCATATCTTTATTTATCTTTTTTCTATGTTCTCAGGGTTTATTGTTTTGATCTTCTGATGTCAATTTAAACACTTGGTTATTCCTTTTAATAAATCATTTACTTATAAAGATTTGAACTTTTGAAGATTCCAGCTTACTTGTAAGTTTCTAAGGGCAAGGTCCTCTACATTGTTGCTCGCCTAAGGCTTAGTACACCCTATAGCAATATATATATTGACACATTTTCCCCTCGACTTTCTGTGATTCCCTACATCTCACCTTTCTTTGCAGACAAGCCATTTGAAATACCCTTAACTTATTTCACAGCCAATAAGTCTTTGAAATAATGTGTATTTTTTAGAGAAATCTTCTTGTATAATTAGGCAGAAAATCTGACCTGCCATAGTTTTCAAAACAGCATAATTTCAATCTTCTCAATGATAAATCTGTTGTATTACACAACCTTTGATTATTTAGCTTTATCAATGACATGTACTTTAAAACTATTTTAGAGATCCTACCAGTCTTTGAAAACATCCTTGTTCCTTAGTTCAGTTCCAGTTGAATGTATATATTCTGCCTTGCACCTGATTATTCCAACATCTGATGGATGGCCTAGGGAATCTAATTCTGGTATTGATTGTTTTGGCTGATTGCCTCCCCTTGTAGCTGATTTCTTCATTATTGTGTAAATTTAGATCATGAGCTCATGATTAGCTAAACAGCTGACCTTGTAAGTGGCTTAGGTGTCAATGCTCATAAGCTTCAACAGGAAGTCGGCAAAGATTGAATTGTGCCTCTTCAATGAGTTACACGCAAGGACCCCATTTTCTAGAAGTGTTGTTCCAATACTCCCTCTAGAGGCAGGGTACTCAGACAGGGCTTCTTTGCGGCCACTGATGTGGGGCAGGGCCATGGGCGGTCTGTGGCCCAGGCAGGAGCCTCTCGGCGGGTGTCCCAGGGAACCATCTGCCTGCGAACTTCGGTCACCTGGCAGGAAGCTACGATGCCCAGACCTATGTTTAGCTGTGCAGAGAGGTGTACTGGGCAGACAGGTTCCACACACACTTCAAGTAAGGGGTCGGCCTGAATGGAAATTTGAGAGTGTTGACAGCTGAGCAGACAAAGAAGGCGCCCTTTGGCCTGGGCCTAAATGCTTGTGGCACCCCACTGGGCCTTACGGGCTCTGAGGGCCCTGCCCTGGGCCCCCTACTCCCCTACACTTTGTTCAGTCACAGCAGAAATGGCCACACCCACTCCCTCATTGTGGGCAGTGTTCCTTCCACCCTCTGCCCCGCCACCGCTCCGCAGCTTACCATGGACAACAGATGCTGCATTCTGAGGCCAAGGGATTCCGAAAATGCCAAGGGCAGACATAATGACATTAAATGATTTCCTCTTGTGTCAGTTTTGGTAAACTTTAGGAGCTAGGAAATGGTCCACTTTACAGAAATGTTCAAATTTACTGGCATTTCATATATTCTCTGCTATAACATTGTCCTGATTCTTTCTATATATTCTTTAATTCTGTTTTTGTTTTCCTTAATCAAAGTGTGTCTTTTAAATCTGTTCAAACCGTATTCTTTGGACTTACTAAATCACCTCAATTTTATACGTTTTCTGTTGTATTAAGTTCTGCCCATATCTTTATTTATCTTTTTTCTATGTTCTCAGGGTTTATTGTTTTGATATTCTGATGTCATTTAAAACACTTGGTTATTCATTTTAATGAATCTTTTTACTTATAAAGATTTGAACTTTTGAAGATTCCAGCTTACTTGTACGTTTCACAGGATCAGGTCCTCTACATTGTTGATGGTCTAAGGCTTATTTCACCCTATAGCAAAGTATATATTGACATATTTTCCCCTCGACTTTCTGTGATTCCCTACATCTCACCTTTCTTTACAGACAAGCCATTTGAAATACCCTTAACTTATTTCACAGCCAATAAGTCTTTAAAATAATGTGTATTTTTTAGAGAAATCTTCTTCTATAATTAGGCAGAAAATCTGACCTGCCATAGTTTTCAAAACAGCATAATTTCACTCTTCTCAATGATGAATCTGTTCTATTACACAACCTTTGAGTATTTCGCTTTATCAATGACATGTAATTTAAAAACGTTTTAGAGATCCTACCAGTCTTTGAAAACATCCTTGTTCCTTGTTTCAGTTCCAGTTTTATGTATAATTTCTGCCTTGCACCTGATTATTCCAACATCTGATGGATGGCCTAGGGAATCTAATTCTGGTATTGATTGTTTTTGCTGATTGTCTCCCCTTGTAGCTGATTTCTTCATTATTGTGTAAATTTAGATCATGAGCTCATGTTTAGCTAAACAGCTGACCTTGTAAGTGGCTTAGGTGTGAACGCTTGTAAGCTTTAGCAGAAAGATGGCAAAGATTTATTTGTGTCCCTCCAATGAGTTGCCCTCGAGGACCCCGTTTTCTACAAGTGTTGGTCCAATACTCCCTCTAGAGGCAGGGGACTCAGACAGGTCTGCTTTGCGTCCCCCGATCTGGAGCAGGGGCTGTGGGCGGCCAGTGGGCAGGGCAGGAGCCTCTCTGCGTGTGTCCCAGGGACCCATCTGCCAGCGAACTTCAGTCACCGGCAGGAAGCTACGATGCCCAGACCTATGGTTAGCTATGCAGCAGGGTGTACTGCGCGGACAGGTTCCACACACACTTCAAGTACGAGGGCGGCCTGAGTGGAAAGGTGAGAGTTTGGGCAGCTGTGCAGACAAAGAAGGCGCCCTTTGGCCTGGGCCTAAATGCTGGTGACACCCCACTGGGCCTCCCGAACTCTGAGGGCCTTGCCCTGGGACCCCTGCTCCCCTGCCTTTGATCAGTCACAGCAGAGATGGCCACACCCACTCCCTCTGTGAGGTCAGTGTTCCAACCGCCCTCAGCCCTGCCCGCTCTTCGCAGGTTACCATGGACTACAGATGCTGCATTCTGAGGCCAGGGCATTCGGAGAATGCCCAGGGCAGACATGATGACCTTAAATGATTCCCTCTTGTGTCAGTTTTGGTCAACTTTAGGAGCTAGGAAATGGTCCACTTTACAGAAATGTTCACATTTACTGGCATTTCATATATTCTCTGCTTTAAGATTGTCTGATTCTTTCTGTATATTCTTGACTTATGTTTTTGTTTTCCTTAATCAAAGTGTGTCTTTTAAATCTTTTCAAAGAATATTCTTTGGACTTACTAAATCACCTCAATTTTATACGTTTTCTGTTGTATTAAGTTCTGCTCATATCTTTATTAATCTTTTTTCTATATTCTCAGGGTTTATTGTTTTGATCTTCTGATGTCAATTAAAACACTTGGTTATTCCTTTTAATAAACCTTCTTACTTATAAAGATTTGAACTTTTTAAGATTCCAGCTTACTTGTAAGTTTCTAATGGCAAGGTCCTCTACATTGTTGCTCGCCTAAGGCTTAGTTCACCCTATAGCAATGTACATATTGACATATTTTCCCCTCGACTTTCTGTGATTCCCTACATCTCACCTTTCTTTGCAGACAAGCCATTTGAAATACCCTTAACTTATTTCACAGCCAATAACTCTTTGAAATAATGTGTATTTTTTAGAGAAATCTTCTTATATAATTAGGCACAAAATCTGACCTGCCATAGTCTTCAAAACAGCATAATTTCACTCTTCTCAATGATAAATCTGTTGTATTACACAACCTTTGAGTATTTAGCTTTATCAATGAAATGTACTTTAAAACTATTTTAGAGATCCTACCAGTCTTTGAAAACATCCTTGTTCCTTAGATCAGTTCCAGTTGTATGTATATTTTCTGCCTTGCACCTGATTATTCCAACATCTGATGGATGGCCTAGGGAATCTAATTCTGGTATTGATTGTTTTTGCTGATTGCCTCCCCTTGTAGCTGATTTCTTCCTTATTGTGTAAATTTAGATCATGAGCTCATGACTAGCTAAACAGCTGACCTTGTAAGTGGCTTAGGTGTCAACGCTCGTAAGCTTCAACAGGAAGTCAGCAAAGATTTATTTGTGTCTCTACAATGAGTTACCCGCAAGGACCCAATTTTCTAGAAGTGTTGTTCCAGTACTCCCTCTAGAGGCAGGGTACTCAGAAAGGGCTGCTTTGCGGCCACTGAAGTGGGGCAGGGACATTGGTGGTCTGTGGCCCAGGCCGGAGCCTCTCGGCGTGTGTCACAGGTAACCGTCTGCCTGCGAACTTCGGTCACCTGGCAGGAAGCTACGATGCGCAGACCTATGGTTAGCTGTGCAGCGAGGTGTACTGCGCAGACAGGTTCCACACACACTTCAAGTAAGGGGTCGGCCTGAGTGGAAAGGTGAGAGTGTTGGCAGCTGTTCAGACAAAGAAGGCGCCCTTTGGCCTGGGCCTAAATGCTTTTGACAACCCACTGGGCCTGCCGGGCTCTGAGGGCCCTGCCCTCAGCCCCCTGCTCCCCTGCCCTTTGTTCAGTCACAGCAGAGATGGCCACACCCACTCCCTCATTGTGGGCAGTGTTCCAACCACCCTCTGCCCCGCCACCTCTCCGCAGCTTACCATGGACAACAGATGCTGCATTCTGAGGCCAGTGTATTCCGAGAATGCCACGGGCAGACATAATGACATTAAATGATTTTCCCTTGTGTCAGTTTTGGTAAACTTTAGGAGCTAGGAAATTTTCCACTTTACAGAAATGTTCATAATTACTGCCATTTCATATATTCTCTGCTATAACATTGTCCTGATTCTTTCTATATATTCTTTAATTCTGTTTTTGTTTTCCTTAATCAAAGTGTGTCTTTTAAATCTGTTCAAACCGTATTCTTTGGAATTACTAAATCACCTCAATTTTATACGTTTTCTGTTGTATTAAGTTCTGCTCATATCTTTATTTATCTTTTTCTATGTTCTCAGGGTTTATTGTTTTGATCTTCTGATGTCATTTAAAACACTTGGTTATTCATTTTAATGAATCTTTTTACTTATCAAGATTTGAACTTCTGAAGATTCCAGCTTACTTGTACGTTTCACAGGATCAGGTCCTCTACATTGTTGATGGTCTAAGGCTTATTTCACAGTATAGCAAAGTATATATTGACATATTTTCCCCTCGACTTTCTGTGATTCCCTACATCTCACCTTTCTTTGCAGAAAAGCCATTTGAAATACCCTTAACTTATTTCACAGCCAATAAGTCTTTAAAATAATGTGTATTTTTTGGAGAAATCTTCTTCTATAATTAGGCAGAAAATCTGACCTGCCATAGTTTTCAAAACAGCATAATTTCACTCTTCTCAATGATGAATCTGTTGTATTACACAACCTTTGAGTATTTCGCTTTATCAATGACATGTAATTTAAAAACGTTTTAGAGATCCTACCAGTCTTTGAAAATATACTTGTTCCTTGTTTCAGTTCCAGTTTTATGTATATTTTCTGCCTTGCACCTGATTATTCCAACATCTGATGGATGGCCTAGGGAACCTAATTCTGGTATTGATTGTTTTTGCTGATTGTCTCCCCTTGTAGCTGATTTCTTCATTATGGTGTAAATTTAGATCATGAGCCCATGTTTAGCTAAACAGCTGACCTTGTAAGTGGCTTAGGTGTGAACGCTCGTAAGCTTCAGCAGAAAGATGGCAAAGATTTATTTGTGTCCCTCCAATGAGTTGCCCTCGAGGACCCCGTTTTCTACAAGTGTTGGTCCAATACTCCCTCTAGAGGCAGGGGACTCAGACAGGTCTTCTGTGCGTCCCCCGATCTGGGGCAGGGGCTGTGGGCGGCCGGTGGGCCGGGCAGGAGCCTCTCTGCGTGTGTCACAGGGTCCCATCTGCCAGCGAACTTTGGTCACCGGCAGGAAGCTACGATGCCCAGACCTATGGTTAGCTATGCAGCAAGGTGAACTGCACGGACAGGTTCCACACACACTTCAAGTAAGGGGGCGGCCTGTGTGGAAAGGTGAGAGTTTGGGCAGCTGTGCAGACAAAGAAGGCGCCCTTTGGCCTGGGCCTAAATGCTTGTGACACCCCACTGGGCCTCCCGAACTCTGAGGGCCCTGCCCTGGGACCCCTGCTCCTCTGCCCTTTGATCAGTCACAGCAGAGATGGCCACACGCACTCCCTCTGTGAGGGCAGTGTTCCAACCTCCCTCAGCCCCGCCCCCTCTTCGCAGGTTACCATGGACTACAGATGCTGCATTCTGAGGCCAGGGCGTTCCGAGAATGCCCAGGGCAGACATGATGACCTTAAATGATTCCCTCTTGTGTCAGTTTTGGTAAACTTTAGGAGCTAGGAAATGGTCCACTTTACAGAAATGTTCAAATTTACTGGCATTTCATATATTCTCTGCTATAAGTTTTTCTGATTCTTTCTGTATATTCTTGACTTATGTTTTTGTTTTCCTTAATCAAAGTGTGTCTTTTAAATTTTTTCAAAGAATATTCTTTGGACTTACTAAATCACCTCAATTTTATACGTTTTCTGTTGTATTAAGTTCTGCTCATATCTTTATTTATCTTTTTTCTATGTTCTCAGGGTTTATTGTTTTGATCTTCTGATGTCAATTTAAACACTTGGTTATTCCTTTTAATAAATCTTTTTACTTATAAAGATTTGAACTTTTGAAGATTCCAGCTTACTTGTAAGTTTCTAAGGGCAAGGTCCTCTACATTGTTGCTCGCCTAAGGCTTAGTACACCCTATAGCAATATATATATTGACACATTTTCCCCTCGACTTTCTGTGATTCCCTACATCTCACCTTTCTTTGCAGACAAGCCATTTGAAATACCCTTAACTTATTTCACAGCCAATAAGTCTTTGAAATAATGTGTATTTTTTAGAGAAATCTTCTTGTATAATTAGGCAGAAAATCTGACCTGCCATAGTTTTCAAAACAGCATAATTTCAATCTTCTCAATGATAAATCTGTTGTATTACACAACCTTTGATTATTTAGCTTTATCAATGACATGTACTTTAAAACTATTTTAGAGATCCTACCAGTCTTTGAAAACATCCTTGTTCCTTAGTTCAGTTCCAGTTGAATGTATATATTCTGCCTTGCACCTGATTATTCCAACATCTGATGGATGGCCTAGGGAATCTAATTCTGGTATTGATTGTTTTGGCTGATTGCCTCCCCTTGTAGCTGATTTCTTCATTATTGTGTAAATTTAGATCATGAGCTCATGATTAGCTAAACAGCTGACCTTGTAAGTGGCTTAGGGGTCAATGCTCATAAGCTTCAACAGGAAGTCGGCAAAGATTGAATTGTGCCTCTACAATGAGTTACCCGCAAGGACCCCATTTTCTAGAAGTGTTGTTCCAATACTCCCTCTAGAGGCAGGGTACTCAGACAGGGCTTCTTTGCGGCCACTGATGTGGTGCAGGGCCATGGGCGGTCTGTGGCCCAGGCAGGAGCCTCTCGGCGGGTGTCCCAGGGAACCATCTGCCTGCGAACTTCGGTCACCTGGCAGGAAGCTACGATGCCCAGACCTATGTTTAGCTGTGCAGAGAGGTGTACTGGGCAGACAGGTTCCACACACACTTCAAGTAAGGGGTCGGCCTGAGTGGAAATTTGATAGTGTTGACAGCTGAGCAGACAAAGAAGGCGCCCTTTGGCCTGGGCCTAAATGCTTGTGGCACCCCACTGGGCCTTACGGGCTCTGAGGGCCCTGCCCTGGGCCCCCTACTCCCCTACACTTTGTTCAGTCACAGCAGAAATGGCCACACCCACTCCCTCATTGTGGGCAGTGTTCCTTCCACCCTCTGCCCCGCCACCTCTCCGCAGCTTACCATGGACAACAGATGCTGCATTCTGAGGCCAAGGGATTCCGAAAATGCCAAGGGCAGACATAATGACCTTAAATGATTTCCTCTTGTGTCAGTTTTGGTAAACTTTAGGAGCTAGGAAATGGTCCACTTTACAGAAATGTTCAAATTTACTGGCATTTCATATATTCTCTGCTATAACATTGTCCTGATTCTTTCTATATATTCTTTAATTCTGTTTTTGTTTTCCTTAATCAAAGTGTGTCTTTTAAATCTGTTCAAACCGTATTCTTTGGACTTACTAAATCACCTCAATTTTATACGTTTTCTGTTGTATTAAGTTCTGCCCATATCTTTATTTATCTTTTTTCTATGTTCTCAGGGTTTATTGTTTTGATCTTCTGATGTCATTTAAAACACTTGGTTATTCATTTTAATGAATCTTTTTACTTATAAAGATTTGAACTTTTGAAGATTCCAGCTTACTTGTACGTTTCACAGGATCAGGTCCTCTACATTGTTGATGGTCTAAGGCTTATTTCACCCTATAGCAAAGTATATATTGACATATTTTCCCCTCGACTTTCTGTGATTCCCTACATCTCACCTTTCTTTACAGACAAGCCATTTGAAATACCCTTAACTTATTTCACAGCCAATAAGTCTTTAAAATAATGTGTATTTTTTGGAGAAATCTTCTTCTATAATTAGGCAGAAAATCTGACCTGCCATAGTTTTCAAAACAGCATAATTTCACTCTTCTCAATGATGAATCTGTTGTATTACACAACCTTTGAGTATTTCGCTTTATCAATGACATGTAATTTAAAAACGTTTTAGAGATCCTACCAGTCTTTGAAAACATCCTTGTTCCTTGTTTCAGTTCCAGTTTTATGTATATTTTCTGCCTTGCACCTGATTATTCCAACATCTGATGGATGGCCTAGGGAACCTAATTCTGGTATTGATTGTTTTTGCTGATTGTCTCCCCTTGTAGCTGATTTCTTCATTATTGTGTAAATTTAGATCATGAGCCCATGTTTAGCTAAACAGCTGACCTTGTAAGTGGCTTAGGTGTGAACGCTCGTAAGCTTCAGCAGAAAGATGGCAAAGATTTATTTGTGTCCCTCCAATGAGTTGCCCTCGAGGACCCCGTTTTCTACAAGTGTTGGTCCAATACTCCCTCTAGAGGCAGGGGACTCAGACAGGTCTTCTGTGCGTCCCCCGATCTGGGGCAGGGGCTGTGGGCGGCCGGTGGGCCGGGCAGGAGCCTCTCTGCGTGTGTCACAGGGTCCCATCTGCCAGCGAACTTTGGTCACCGGCAGGAAGCTACGATGCCCAGACCTATGGTTAGCTATGCAGCAAGGTGAACTGCACGGACAGGTTCCACACACACTTCAAGTAAGGGGGCGGCCTGTGTGGAAAGGTGAGAGTTTGGGCAGCTGTGCAGACAAAGAAGGCGCCCTTTGGCCTGGGCCTAAATGCTTGTGACACCCCACTGGGCCTCCCGAACTCTGAGGGCCCTGCCCTGGGACCCCTGCTCCTCTGCCCTTTGATCAGTCACAGCAGAGATGGCCACACGCACTCCCTCTGTGAGGGCAGTGTTCCAACCTCCCTCAGCCCCGCCCCCTCTTCGCAGGTTACCATGGACTACAGATGCTGCATTCTGAGGCCAGGGCGTTCCGAGAATGCCCAGGGCAGACATGATGACCTTAAATGATTCCCTCTTGTGTCAGTTTTGGTAAACTTTAGGAGCTAGGAAATGGTCCACTTTACAGAAATGTTCAAATTTACTGGCATTTCATATATTCTCTGCTATAAGTTTTTCTGATTCTTTCTGTATATTCTTGACTTATGTTTTTGTTTTCCTTAATCAAAGTGTGTCTTTTAAATTTTTTCAAAGAATATTCTTTGGACTTACTAAATCACCTCAATTTTATACGTTTTCTGTTGTATTAAGTTCTGCTCATATCTTTATTTATCTTTTTTCTATGTTCTCAGGGTTTATTGTTTTGATCTTCTGATGTCAATTTAAACACTTGGTTATTCCTTTTAATAAATCTTTTTACTTATAAAGATTTGAACTTTTGAAGATTCCAGCTTACTTGTAAGTTTCTAAGGGCAAGGTCCTCTACATTGTTGCTCGCCTAAGGCTTAGTACACCCTATAGCAATATATATATTGACACATTTTCCCCTCGACTTTCTGTGATTCCCTACATCTCACCTTTCTTTGCAGACAAGCCATTTGAAATACCCTTAACTTATTTCACAGCCAATAAGTCTTTGAAATAATGTGTATTTTTTAGAGAAATCTTCTTGTATAATTAGGCAGAAAATCTGACCTGCCATAGTTTTCAAAACAGCATAATTTCAATCTTCTCAATGATAAATCTGTTGTATTACACAACCTTTGATTATTTAGCTTTATCAATGACATGTACTTTAAAACTATTTTAGAGATCCTACCAGTCTTTGAAAACATCCTTGTTCCTTAGTTCAGTTCCAGTTGAATGTATATATTCTGCCTTGCACCTGATTATTCCAACATCTGATGGATGGCCTAGGGAATCTAATTCTGGTATTGATTGTTTTGGCTGATTGCCTCCCCTTGTAGCTGATTTCTTCATTATTGTGTAAATTTAGATCATGAGCTCATGATTAGCTAAACAGCTGACCTTGTAAGTGGCTTAGGGGTCAATGCTCATAAGCTTCAACAGGAAGTCGGCAAAGATTGAATTGTGCCTCTACAATGAGTTACCCGCAAGGACCCCATTTTCTAGAAGTGTTGTTCCAATACTCCCTCTAGAGGCAGGGTACTCAGACAGGGCTTCTTTGCGGCCACTGATGTGGTGCAGGGCCATGGGCGGTCTGTGGCCCAGGCAGGAGCCTCTCGGCGGGTGTCCCAGGGAACCATCTGCCTGCGAACTTCGGTCACCTGGCAGGAAGCTACGATGCCCAGACCTATGTTTAGCTGTGCAGAGAGGTGTACTGGGCAGACAGGTTCCACACACACTTCAAGTAAGGGGTCGGCCTGAGTGGAAATTTGATAGTGTTGACAGCTGAGCAGACAAAGAAGGCGCCCTTTGGCCTGGGCCTAAATGCTTGTGGCACCCCACTGGGCCTTACGGGCTCTGAGGGCCCTGCCCTGGGCCCCCTACTCCCCTACACTTTGTTCAGTCACAGCAGAAATGGCCACACCCACTCCCTCATTGTGGGCAGTGTTCCTTCCACCCTCTGCCCCGCCACCTCTCCGCAGCTTACCATGGACAACAGATGCTGCATTCTGAGGCCAAGGGATTCCGAAAATGCCAAGGGCAGACATAATGACCTTAAATGATTTCCTCTTGTGTCAGTTTTGGTAAACTTTAGGAGCTAGGAAATGGTCCACTTTACAGAAATGTTCAAATTTACTGGCATTTCATATATTCTCTGCTATAACATTGTCCTGATTCTTTCTATATATTCTTTAATTCTGTTTTTGTTTTCCTTAATCAAAGTGTGTCTTTTAAATCTGTTCAAACCGTATTCTTTGGACTTACTAAATCACCTCAATTTTATACGTTTTCTGTTGTATTAAGTTCTGCCCATATCTTTATTTATCTTTTTTCTATGTTCTCAGGGTTTATTGTTTTGATCTTCTGATGTCATTTAAAACACTTGGTTATTCATTTTAATGAATCTTTTTACTTATAAAGATTTGAACTTTTGAAGATTCCAGCTTACTTGTACGTTTCACAGGATCAGGTCCTCTACATTGTTGATGGTCTAAGGCTTATTTCACCCTATAGCAAAGTATATATTGACATATTTTCCCCTCGACTTTCTGTGATTCCCTACATCTCACCTTTCTTTACAGACAAGCCATTTGAAATACCCTTAACTTATTTCACAGCCAATAAGTCTTTAAAATAATGTGTATTTTTTGGAGAAATCTTCTTCTATAATTAGGCAGAAAATCTGACCTGCCATAGTTTTCAAAACAGCATAATTTCACTCTTCTCAATGATGAATCTGTTGTATTACACAACCTTTGAGTATTTCGCTTTATCAATGACATGTAATTTAAAAACGTTTTAGAGATCCTACCAGTCTTTGAAAACATCCTTGTTCCTTGTTTCAGTTCCAGTTTTATGTATATTTTCTGCCTTGCACCTGATTATTCCAACATCTGATGGATGGCCTAGGGAACCTAATTCTGGTATTGATTGTTTTTGCTGATTGTCTCCCCTTGTAGCTGATTTCTTCATTATGGTGTAAATTTAGATCATGAGCCCATGTTTAGCTAAACAGCTGACCTTGTAAGTGGCTTAGGTGTGAACGCTCGTAAGCTTCAGCAGAAAGATGGCAAAGATTTATTTGTGTCCCTCCAATGAGTTGCCCTCGAGGACCCCGTTTTCTACAAGTGTTGGTCCAATACTCCCTCTAGAGGCAGGGGACTCAGACAGGTCTTCTGTGCGTCCCCCGATCTGGGGCAGGGGCTGTGGGCGGCCGGTGGGCCGGGCAGGAGCCTCTCTGCGTGTGTCACAGGGTCCCATCTGCCAGCGAACTTTGGTCACCGGCAGGAAGCTACGATGCCCAGACCTATGGTTAGCTATGCAGCAAGGTGAACTGCACGGACAGGTTCCACACACACTTCAAGTAAGGGGGCGGCCTGTGTGGAAAGGTGAGAGTTTGGGCAGCTGTGCAGACAAAGAAGGCGCCCTTTGGCCTGGGCCTAAATGCTTGTGACACCCCACTGGGCCTCCCGAACTCTGAGGGCCCTGCCCTGGGACCCCTGCTCCTCTGCCCTTTGATCAGTCACAGCAGAGATGGCCACACGCACTCCCTCTGTGAGGGCAGTGTTCCAACCTCCCTCAGCCCCGCCCCCTCTTCGCAGGTTACCATGGACTACAGATGCTGCATTCTGAGGCCAGGGCGTTCCGAGAATGCCCAGGGCAGACATGATGACCTTAAATGATTCCCTCTTGTGTCAGTTTTGGTAAACTTTAGGAGCTAGGAAATGGTCCACTTTACAGAAATGTTCAAATTTACTGGCATTTCATATATTCTCTGCTATAAGTTTTTCTGATTCTTTCTGTATATTCTTGACTTATGTTTTTGTTTTCCTTAATCAAAGTGTGTCTTTTAAATTTTTTCAAAGAATATTCTTTGGACTTACTAAATCACCTCAATTTTATACGTTTTCTGTTGTATTAAGTTCTGCTCATATCTTTATTTATCTTTTTTCTATGTTCTCAGGGTTTATTGTTTTGATCTTCTGATGTCAATTTAAACACTTGGTTATTCCTTTTAATAAATCTTTTTACTTATAAAGATTTGAACTTTTGAAGATTCCAGCTTACTTGTAAGTTTCTAAGGGCAAGGTCCTCTACATTGTTGCCCGCCTAAGGCTTAGAACACCCAATAGCAATATATATATTGACACATTTTCCCCTCGACTTTCTGTGATTCCCTACATCTCACCTTTCTTTGCAGACAAGCCATTTGAAATACCCTTAACTTATTTCACAGCCAATAAGTCTTTGAAATAATGTGTATTTTTTAGAGAAATCTTCTTGTATAATTAGGCAGAAAATCTGACCTGCCATAGTTTTCAAAACAGCATAATTTCAATCTTCTCAATGATAAATCTGTTGTATTACACAACCTTTGATTATTTAGCTTTATCAATGACATGTACTTTAAAACTATTTTAGAGATCCTACCAGTCTTTGAAAACATCCTTGTTCCTTAGTTCAGTTCCAGTTGAATGTATATATTCTGCCTTGCACCTGATTATTCCAACATCTGATGGATGGCCTAGGGAATCTAATTCTGGTATTGATTGTTTTGGCTGATTGCCTCCCCTTGTAGCTGATTTCTTCATTATTGTGTAAATTTAGATCATGAGCTCATGATTAGCTAAACAGCTGACCTTGTAAGTGGCTTAGGGGTCAATGCTCATAAGCTTCAACAGGAAGTCGGCAAAGATTGAATTGTGCCTCTACAATGAGTTACCCGCAAGGACCCCATTTTCTAGAAGTGTTGTTCCAATACTCCCTCTAGAGGCAGGGTACTCAGACAGGGCTTCTTTGCGGCCACTGATGTGGGGCAGGGCCATGGGCGGTCTGTGGCCCAGGCAGGAGCCTCTCGGCGGGTGTCCCAGGGAACCATCTGCCTGCGAACTTCGGTCACCTGGCAGGAAGCTACGATGCCCAGACCTATGTTTAGCTGTGCAGAGAGTTGTACTGGGCAGACAGGTTCCACACACACTTCAAGTAAGGGGTCGGCCTGAGTGGAAATTTGAGAGTGTTGACAGCTGAGCAGACAAAGAAGGCGCCCTTTGGCCTGGGCCTAAATGCTTGTGGCACCCCACTGGGCCTTACGGGCTCTGAGGGCCCTGCCCTGGGCCCCCTACTCCCCTACACTTTGTTCAGTCACAGCAGAAATGGCCACACCCACTCCCTCATTGTGGGCAGTGTTCCTTCCACCCTCTGCCCCGCCACCTCTCCGCAGCTTACCATGGACAACAGATGCTGCATTCTGAGGCCAAGGGATTCCGAAAATGCCAAGGGCAGACATAATGACCTTAAATGATTTCCTCTTGTGTCAGTTTTGGTAAACTTTAGGAGCTAGGAAATGGTCCACTTTACAGAAATGTTCAAATTTACTGGCATTTCATATATTCTCTGCTATAACATTGTCCTGATTCTTTCTATATATTCTTTAATTCTGTTTTTGTTTTCCTTAATCAAAGTGTGTCTTTTAAATCTGTTCAAACCGTATTCTTTGGACTTACTAAATCACCTCAATTTTATACGTTTTCTGTTGTATTAAGTTCTGCCCATATCTTTATTTATCTTTTTTCTATGTTCTCAGGGTTTATTGTTTTGATCTTCTGATGTCATTTAAAACACTTGGTTATTCATTTTAATGAATCTTTTTACTTATAAAGATTTGAACTTTTGAAGATTCCAGCTTACTTGTACGTTTCACAGGATCAGGTCCTCTACATTGTTGATGGTCTAAGGCTTATTTCACCCTATAGCAAAGTATATATTGACATATTTTCCCCTCGACTTTCTGTGATTCCCTACATCTCACCTTTCTTTACAGACAAGCCATTTGAAATACCCTTAACTTATTTCACAGCCAATAAGTCTTTAAAATAATGTGTATTTTTTAGAGAAATCTTCTTCTATAATTAGGCAGAAAATCTGACCTGCCATAGTTTTCAAAACAGCATAATTTCACTCTTCTCAATGATGAATCTGTTCTATTACACAACCTTTGAGTATTTCGCTTTATCAATGACATGTAATTTAAAAACGTTTTAGAGATCCTACCAGTCTTTGAAAACATCCTTGTTCCTTGTTTCAGTTCCAGTTTTATGTATAATTTCTGCCTTGCACCTGATTATTCCAACATCTGATGGATGGCCTAGGGAATCTAATTCTGGTATTGATTGTTTTTGCTGATTGTCTCCCCTTGTAGCTGATTTCTTCATTATTGTGTAAATTTAGATCATGAGCTCATGTTTAGCTAAACAGCTGACCTTGTAAGTGGCTTAGGTGTGAACGCTTGTAAGCTTTAGCAGAAAGATGGCAAAGATTTATTTGTGTCCCTCCAATGAGTTGCCCTCGAGGACCCCGTTTTCTACAAGTGTTGGTCCAATACTCCCTCTAGAGGCAGGGGACTCAGACAGGTCTGCTTTGCGTCCCCCGATCTGGAGCAGGGGCTGTGGGCGGCCAGTGGGCCGGGCAGGAGCCTCTCTGCGTGTGTCCCAGGGACCCATCTGCCAGCGAACTTCAGTCACCGGCAGGAAGCTACGATGCCCAGACCTATGGTTAGCTATGCAGCAGGGTGTACTGCGCGGACAGGTTCCACACACACTTCAAGTACGAGGGCGGCCTGAGTGGAAAGGTGAGAGTTTGGGCAGCTGTGCAGACAAAGAAGGCGCCCTTTGGCCTGGGCCTAAATGCTGGTGACACCCCACTGGGCCTCCCGAACTCTGAGGGCCTTGCCCTGGGACCCCTGCTCCCCTGCCTTTGATCAGTCACAGCAGAGATGGCCACACCCACTCCCTCTGTGAGGTCAGTGTTCCAACTGCCCTCAGCCCTGCCCGCTCTTCGCAAGTTACCATGGACTACAGATGCTGCATTCTGAGGCCAGGGCGTTCGGAGAATGCCCAGGGCAGACATGATGACCTTAAATGATTCCCTCTTGTGTCAGTTTTGGTCAACTTTAGGAGCTAGGAAATGGTCCACTTTACAGAAATGTTCACATTTACTGGCATTTCATATATTCTCTGCTATAAGATTGTCTGATTCTTTCTGTATATTCTTGACTTATGTTTTTGTTTTCCTTAATCAAAGTGTGTCTTTTAAATCTTTTCAAAGAATATTCTTTGGACTTACTAAATCACCTCAATTTTATACGTTTTCTGTTGTATTAAGTTCTGCTCATATCTTTATTAATCTTTTTTCTATATTCTCAGGGTTTATTGTTGTGATCTTCTGATGTCAATTAAAACACTTGGTTATTCCTTTTAATAAACCTTCTTACTTATAAAGATTTGAACTTTTTAAGATTCCAGCTTACTTGTAAGTTTCTAAG
Organism: Mesoplodon bidens; assembly: GCF_964165515.1. Taxonomy (NCBI): domain Eukaryota; kingdom Metazoa; phylum Chordata; class Mammalia; order Artiodactyla; family Ziphiidae; genus Mesoplodon; species Mesoplodon bidens. Next base: position 13,347 of record NW_027671293.1, on the reverse strand, counting down.
GGCAAGGTCCTCTACATTGTTGCTCGCCTAAGGCTTAGTTCACCCTATAGCAATGTACATATTGACACATTTTCCCCTCGACTTTCTGTGATTCCCTACATCTCACCTTTCTTTGCAGACAAGCCATTTGAAATACCCTTAACTTATTTCACAGCCAATAACTCTTTGAAATAATGTGTATTTTTTAGAGAAATCTTCTTATATAATTAGGCACAAAATCTGACCTGCCATAGTCTTCAAAACAGCATAATTTCACTCTTCTCAATGATAAATCTGTTGTATTACACAACCTTTGAGTATTTAGCTTTATCAATGAAATGTACTTTAAAACTATTTTAGAGATCCTACCAGTCTTTGAAAACATCCTTGTTCCTTAGATCAGTTCCAGTTGTATGTATATTTTCTGCCTTGCACCTGATTATTCCAACATCTGATGGATGGCCTAGGGAATCTAATTCTGGTATTGATTGTTTTTGCTGATTGCCTCCCCTTGTAGCTGATTTCTTCCTTATTGTGTAAATTTAGATCATGAGCTCATGACTAGCTAAACAGCTGACCTTGTAAGTGGCTTAGGTGTCAACGCTCGTAAGCTTCAACAGGAAGTCAGCAAAGATTTATTTGTGTCTCTACAATGAGTTACCCGCAAGGACCCAATTTTCTAGAAGTGTTGTTCCAGTACTCCCTCTAGAGGCAGGGTACTCAGAAAGGGCTGCTTTGCGGCCACTGAAGTGGGGCAGGGACATTGGTGGTCTGTGGCCCAGGCCGGAGCCTCTCGGCGTGTGTCACAGGTAACCGTCTGCCTGCGAACTTCGGTCACCTGGCAGGAAGCTACGATGCGCAGACCTATGGTTAGCTGTGCAGCGAGGTGTACTGCGCAGACAGGTTCCACACACACTTCAAGTAAGGGGTCGGCCTGAGTGGAAAGGTGAGAGTGTTGGCAGCTGTTCAGACAAAGAAGGCGCCCTTTGGCCTGGGCCTAAATGCTTTTGACAACCCACTGGGCCTGCCGGGCTCTGAGGGCCCTGCCCTCAGCCCCCTGCTCCCCTGCCCTTTGTTCAGTCACAGCAGAGATGGCCACACCCACTCCCTCATTGTGGGCAGTGTTCCAACCACCCTCTGCCCCGCCACCTCTCCGCAGCTTACCATGGACAACAGATGCTGCATTCTGAGGCCAGTGTATTCCGAGAATGCCACGGGCAGACATAATGACATTAAATGATTTTCTCTTGTGTCAGTTTTGGTAAACTTTAGGAGCTAGGAAATTTTCCACTTTACAGAAATGTTCATAATTACTGCCATTTCATATATTCTCTGCTATAACATTGTCCTGATTCTTTCTATATATTCTTTAATTCTGTTTTTGTTTTCCTTAATCAAAGTGTGTCTTTTAAATCTGTTCAAACCGTATTCTTTGGAATTACTAAATCACCTCAATTTTATACGTTTTCTGTTGTATTAAGTTCTGCTCATATCTTTATTTATCTTTTTCTATGTTCTCAGGGTTTATTGTTTTGATCTTCTGATGTCATTTAAAACACTTGGTTATTCATTTTAATGAATCTTTTTACTTATCAAGATTTGAACTTCTGAAGATTCCAGCTTACTTGTACGTTTCACAGGATCAGGTCCTCTACATTGTTGATGGTCTAAGGCTTATTTCACAGTATAGCAAAGTATATATTGACATATTTTCCCCTCGACTTTCTGTGATTCCCTACATCTCACCTTTCTTTGCAGAAAAGCCATTTGAAATACCCTTAACTTATTTCACAGCCAATAAGTCTTTAAAATAATGTGTATTTTTTGGAGAAATCTTCTTCTATAATTAGGCAGAAAATCTGACCTGCCATAGTTTTCAAAACAGCATAATTTCACTCTTCTCAATGATGAATCTGTTGTATTACACAACCTTTGAGTATTTCGCTTTATCAATGACATGTAATTTAAAAACGTTTTAGAGATCCTACCAGTCTTTGAAAACATCCTTGTTCCTTGTTTCAGTTCCAGTTTTATGTATATTTTCTGCCTTGCACCTGATTATTCCAACATCTGATGGATGGCCTAGGGAACCTAATTCTGGTATTGATTGTTTTTGCTGATTGTCTCCCCTTGTAGCTGATTTCTTCATTATGGTGTAAATTTAGATCATGAGCCCATGTTTAGCTAAACAGCTGACCTTGTAAGTGGCTTAGGTGTGAACGCTCGTAAGCTTCAGCAGAAAGATGGCAAAGATTTATTTGTGTCCCTCCAATGAGTTGCCCTCGAGGACCCCGTTTTCTACAAGTGTTGGTCCAATACTCCCTCTAGAGGCAGGGGACTCAGACAGGTCTTCTGTGCGTCCCCCGATCTGGGGCAGGGGCTGTGGGCGGCCGGTGGGCCGGGCAGGAGCCTCTCTGCGTGTGTCACAGGGTCCCATCTGCCAGCGAACTTTGGTCACCGGCAGGAAGCTACGATGCCCAGACCTATGGTTAGCTATGCAGCAAGGTGAACTGCACGGACAGGTTCAACACACACTTCAAGTAAGGGGGCGGCCTGTGTGGAAAGGTGAGAGTTTGGGCAGCTGTGCAGACAAAGAAGGCGCCCTTTGGCCTGGGCCTAAATGCTTGTGACACCCCACTGGGCCTCCCGAACTCTGAGGGCCCTGCCCTGGGACCCCTGCTCCTCTGCCCTTTGATCAGTCACAGCAGAGATGGCCACACGCACTCCCTCTGTGAGGGCAGTGTTCCAACCTCCCTCAGCCCCGCCCCCTCTTCGCAGGTTACCATGGACTACAGATGCTGCATTCTGAGGCCAGGGCGTTCCGAGAATGCCCAGGGCAGACATGATGACCTTAAATGATTCCCTCTTGTGTCAGTTTTGGTAAACTTTAGGAGCTAGGAAATGGTCCACTTTACAGAAATGTTCAAATTTACTGGCATTTCATATATTCTCTGCTATAAGTTTTTCTGATTCTTTCTGTATATTCTTGACTTATGTTTTTGTTTTCCTTAATCAAAGTGTGTCTTTTAAATTTTTTCAAAGAATATTCTTTGGACTTACTAAATCACCTCAATTTTATACGTTTTCTGTTGTATTAAGTTCTGCTCATATCTTTATTTATCTTTTTTCTATGTTCTCAGGGTTTATTGTTTTGATCTTCTGATGTCAATTTAAACACTTGGTTATTCCTTTTAATAAATCTTTTTACTTATAAAGATTTGAACTTTTGAAGATTCCAGCTTACTTGTAAGTTTCTAAGGGCAAGGTCCTCTACATTGTTGCCCGCCTAAGGCTTAGAACACCCAATAGCAATATATATATTGACACATTTTCCCCTCGACTTTCTGTGATTCCCTACATCTCACCTTTCTTTGCAGACAAGCCATTTGAAATACCCTTAACTTATTTCACAGCCAATAAGTCTTTGAAATAATGTGTATTTTTTAGAGAAATCTTCTTGTATAATTAGGCAGAAAATCTGACCTGCCATAGTTTTCAAAACAGCATAATTTCAATCTTCTCAATGATAAATCTGTTGTATTACACAACCTTTGATTATTTAGCTTTATCAATGACATGTACTTTAAAACTATTTTAGAGATCCTACCAGTCTTTGAAAACATCCTTGTTCCTTAGTTCAGTTCCAGTTGAATGTATATATTCTGCCTTGCACCTGATTATTCCAACATCTGATGGATGGCCTAGGGAATCTAATTCTGGTATTGATTGTTTTGGCTGATTGCCTCCCCTTGTAGCTGATTTCTTCATTATTGTGTAAATTTAGATCATGAGCTCATGATTAGCTAAACAGCTGACCTTGTAAGTGGCTTAGGGGTCAATGCTCATAAGCTTCAACAGGAAGTCGGCAAAGATTGAATTGTGCCTCTACAATGAGTTACCCGCAAGGACCCCATTTTCTAGAAGTGTTGTTCCAATACTCCCTCTAGAGGCAGGGTACTCAGACAGGGCTTCTTTGCGGCCACTGATGTGGGGCAGGGCCATGGGCGGTCTGTGGCCCAGGCAGGAGCCTCTCGGCGGGTGTCCCAGGGAACCATCTGCCTGCGAACTTCGGTCACCTGGCAGGAAGCTACGATGCCCAGACCTATGTTTAGCTGTGCAGAGAGTTGTACTGGGCAGACAGGTTCCACACACACTTCAAGTAAGGGGTCGGCCTGAGTGGAAATTTGAGAGTGTTGACAGCTGAGCAGACAAAGAAGGCGCCCTTTGGCCTGGGCCTAAATGCTTGTGGCACCCCACTGGGCCTTACGGGCTCTGAGGGCCCTGCCCTGGGCCCCCTACTCCCCTACACTTTGTTCAGTCACAGCAGAAATGGCCACACCCACTCCCTCATTGTGGGCAGTGTTCCTTCCACCCTCTGCCCCGCCACCTCTCCGCAGCTTACCATGGACAACAGATGCTGCATTCTGAGGCCAAGGGATTCCGAAAATGCCAAGGGCAGACATAATGACCTTAAATGATTTCCTCTTGTGTCAGTTTTGGTAAACTTTAGGAGCTAGGAAATGGTCCACTTTACAGAAATGTTCAAATTTACTGGCATTTCATATATTCTCTGCTATAACATTGTCCTGATTCTTTCTATATATTCTTTAATTCTGTTTTTGTTTTCCTTAATCAAAGTGTGTCTTTTAAATCTGTTCAAACCGTATTCTTTGGACTTACTAAATCACCTCAATTTTATACGTTTTCTGTTGTATTAAGTTCTGCCCATATCTTTATTTATCTTTTTTCTATGTTCTCAGGGTTTATTGTTTTGATCTTCTGATGTCATTTAAAACACTTGGTTATTCATTTTAATGAATCTTTTTACTTATAAAGATTTGAACTTTTGAAGATTCCAGCTTACTTGTACGTTTCACAGGATCAGGTCCTCTACATTGTTGATGGTCTAAGGCTTATTTCACCCTATAGCAAAGTATATATTGACATATTTTCCCCTCGACTTTCTGTGATTCCCTACATCTCACCTTTCTTTACAGACAAGCCATTTGAAATACCCTTAACTTATTTCACAGCCAATAAGTCTTTAAAATAATGTGTATTTTTTAGAGAAATCTTCTTCTATAATTAGGCAGAAAATCTGACCTGCCATAGTTTTCAAAACAGCATAATTTCACTCTTCTCAATGATGAATCTGTTCTATTACACAACCTTTGAGTATTTCGCTTTATCAATGACATGTAATTTAAAAACGTTTTAGAGATCCTACCAGTCTTTGAAAACATCCTTGTTCCTTGTTTCAGTTCCAGTTTTATGTATAATTTCTGCCTTGCACCTGATTATTCCAACATCTGATGGATGGCCTAGGGAATCTAATTCTGGTATTGATTGTTTTTGCTGATTGTCTCCCCTTGTAGCTGATTTCTTCATTATTGTGTAAATTTAGATCATGAGCTCATGTTTAGCTAAACAGCTGACCTTGTAAGTGGCTTAGGTGTGAACGCTTGTAAGCTTTAGCAGAAAGATGGCAAAGATTTATTTGTGTCCCTCCAATGAGTTGCCCTCGAGGACCCCGTTTTCTACAAGTGTTGGTCCAATACTCCCTCTAGAGGCAGGGGACTCAGACAGGTCTGCTTTGCGTCCCCCGATCTGGAGCAGGGGCTGTGGGCGGCCAGTGGGCCGGGCAGGAGCCTCTCTGCGTGTGTCCCAGGGACCCATCTGCCAGCGAACTTCAGTCACCGGCAGGAAGCTACGATGCCCAGACCTATGGTTAGCTATGCAGCAGGGTGTACTGCGCGGACAGGTTCCACACACACTTCAAGTACGAGGGCGGCCTGAGTGGAAAGGTGAGAGTTTGGGCAGCTGTGCAGACAAAGAAGGCGCCCTTTGGCCTGGGCCTAAATGCTGGTGACACCCCACTGGGCCTCCCGAACTCTGAGGGCCTTGCCCTGGGACCCCTGCTCCCCTGCCTTTGATCAGTCACAGCAGAGATGGCCACACCCACTCCCTCTGTGAGGTCAGTGTTCCAACTGCCCTCAGCCCTGCCCGCTCTTCGCAAGTTACCATGGACTACAGATGCTGCATTCTGAGGCCAGGGCGTTCGGAGAATGCCCAGGGCAGACATGATGACCTTAAATGATTCCCTCTTGTGTCAGTTTTGGTCAACTTTAGGAGCTAGGAAATGGTCCACTTTACAGAAATGTTCACATTTACTGGCATTTCATATATTCTCTGCTATAAGATTGTCTGATTCTTTCTGTATATTCTTGACTTATGTTTTTGTTTTCCTTAATCAAAGTGTGTCTTTTAAATCTTTTCAAAGAATATTCTTTGGACTTACTAAATCACCTCAATTTTATACGTTTTCTGTTGTATTAAGTTCTGCTCATATCTTTATTAATCTTTTTTCTATATTCTCAGGGTTTATTGTTGTGATCTTCTGATGTCAATTAAAACACTTGGTTATTCCTTTTAATAAACCTTCTTACTTATAAAGATTTGAACTTTTTAAGATTCCAGCTTACTTGTAAGTTTCTAAGGGCAAGGTCCTCTACATTGTTGCTCGCCTAAGGCTTAGTTCACCCTATAGCAATGTACATATTGACACATTTTCCCCTCGACTTTCTGTGATTCCCTACATCTCACCTTTCTTTGCAGACAAGCCATTTGAAATACCCTTAACTTATTTCACAGCCAATAACTCTTTGAAATAATGTGTATTTTTTAGAGAAATCTTCTTATATAATTAGGCACAAAATCTGACCTGCCATAGTCTTCAAAACAGCATAATTTCACTCTTCTCAATGATAAATCTGTTGTATTACACAACCTTTGAGTATTTAGCTTTATCAATGAAATGTACTTTAAAACTATTTTAGAGATCCTACCAGTCTTTGAAAACATCCTTGTTCCTTAGATCAGTTCCAGTTGTATGTATATTTTCTGCCTTGCACCTGATTATTCCAACATCTGATGGATGGCCTAGGGAATCTAATTCTGGTATTGATTGTTTTTGCTGATTGCCTCCCCTTGTAGCTGATTTCTTCCTTATTGTGTAAATTTAGATCATGAGCTCATGACTAGCTAAACAGCTGACCTTGTAAGTGGCTTAGGTGTCAACGCTCGTAAGCTTCAACAGGAAGTCAGCAAAGATTTATTTGTGTCTCTACAATGAGTTACCCGCAAGGACCCAATTTTCTAGAAGTGTTGTTCCAGTACTCCCTCTAGAGGCAGGGTACTCAGAAAGGGCTGCTTTGCGGCCACTGAAGTGGGGCAGGGACATTGGTGGTCTGTGGCCCAGGCCGGAGCCTCTCGGCGTGTGTCACAGGTAACCGTCTGCCTGCGAACTTCGGTCACCTGGCAGGAAGCTACGATGCGCAGACCTATGGTTAGCTGTGCAGCGAGGTGTACTGCGCAGACAGGTTCCACACACACTTCAAGTAAGGGGTCGGCCTGAGTGGAAAGGTGAGAGTGTTGGCAGCTGTTCAGACAAAGAAGGCGCCCTTTGGCCTGGGCCTAAATGCTTTTGACAACCCACTGGGCCTGCCGGGCTCTGAGGGCCCTGCCCTCAGCCCCCTGCTCCCCTGCCCTTTGTTCAGTCACAGCAGAGATGGCCACACCCACTCCCTCATTGTGGGCAGTGTTCCAACCACCCTCTGCCCCGCCACCTCTCCGCAGCTTACCATGGACAACAGATGCTGCATTCTGAGGCCAGTGTATTCCGAGAATGCCACGGGCAGACATAATGACATTAAATGATTTTCTCTTGTGTCAGTTTTGGTAAACTTTAGGAGCTAGGAAATTTTCCACTTTACAGAAATGTTCATAATTACTGCCATTTCATATATTCTCTGCTATAACATTGTCCTGATTCTTTCTATATATTCTTTAATTCTGTTTTTGTTTTCCTTAATCAAAGTGTGTCTTTTAAATCTGTTCAAACCGTATTCTTTGGAATTACTAAATCACCTCAATTTTATACGTTTTCTGTTGTATTAAGTTCTGCTCATATCTTTATTTATCTTTTTCTATGTTCTCAGGGTTTATTGTTTTGATCTTCTGATGTCATTTAAAACACTTGGTTATTCATTTTAATGAATCTTTTTACTTATCAAGATTTGAACTTCTGAAGATTCCAGCTTACTTGTACGTTTCACAGGATCAGGTCCTCTACATTGTTGATGGTCTAAGGCTTATTTCACAGTATAGCAAAGTATATATTGACATATTTTCCCCTCGACTTTCTGTGATTCCCTACATCTCACCTTTCTTTGCAGAAAAGCCATTTGAAATACCCTTAACTTATTTCACAGCCAATAAGTCTTTAAAATAATGTGTATTTTTTGGAGAAATCTTCTTCTATAATTAGGCAGAAAATCTGACCTGCCATAGTTTTCAAAACAGCATAATTTCACTCTTCTCAATGATGAATCTGTTGTATTACACAACCTTTGAGTATTTCGCTTTATCAATGACATGTAATTTAAAAACGTTTTAGAGATCCTACCAGTCTTTGAAAACATCCTTGTTCCTTGTTTCAGTTCCAGTTTTATGTATATTTTCTGCCTTGCACCTGATTATTCCAACATCTGATGGATGGCCTAGGGAACCTAATTCTGGTATTGATTGTTTTTGCTGATTGTCTCCCCTTGTAGCTGATTTCTTCATTATGGTGTAAATTTAGATCATGAGCCCATGTTTAGCTAAACAGCTGACCTTGTAAGTGGCTTAGGTGTGAACGCTCGTAAGCTTCAGCAGAAAGATGGCAAAGATTTATTTGTGTCCCTCCAATGAGTTGCCCTCGAGGACCCCGTTTTCTACAAGTGTTGGTCCAATACTCCCTCTAGAGGCAGGGGACTCAGACAGGTCTTCTGTGCGTCCCCCGATCTGGGGCAGGGGCTGTGGGCGGCCGGTGGGCCGGGCAGGAGCCTCTCTGCGTGTGTCACAGGGTCCCATCTGCCAGCGAACTTTGGTCACCGGCAGGAAGCTACGATGCCCAGACCTATGGTTAGCTATGCAGCAAGGTGAACTGCACGGACAGGTTCAACACACACTTCAAGTAAGGGGGCGGCCTGTGTGGAAAGGTGAGAGTTTGGGCAGCTGTGCAGACAAAGAAGGCGCCCTTTGGCCTGGGCCTAAATGCTTGTGACACCCCACTGGGCCTCCCGAACTCTGAGGGCCCTGCCCTGGGACCCCTGCTCCTCTGCCCTTTGATCAGTCACAGCAGAGATGGCCACACGCACTCCCTCTGTGAGGGCAGTGTTCCAACCTCCCTCAGCCCCGCCCCCTCTTCGCAGGTTACCATGGACTACAGATGCTGCATTCTGAGGCCAGGGCGTTCCGAGAATGCCCAGGGCAGACATGATGACCTTAAATGATTCCCTCTTGTGTCAGTTTTGGTAAACTTTAGGAGCTAGGAAATGGTCCACTTTACAGAAATGTTCAAATTTACTGGCATTTCATATATTCTCTGCTATAAGTTTTTCTGATTCTTTCTGTATATTCTTGACTTATGTTTTTGTTTTCCTTAATCAAAGTGTGTCTTTTAAATTTTTTCAAAGAATATTCTTTGGACTTACTAAATCACCTCAATTTTATACGTTTTCTGTTGTATTAAGTTCTGCTCATATCTTTATTTATCTTTTTTCTATGTTCTCAGGGTTTATTGTTTTGATCTTCTGATGTCAATTTAAACACTTGGTTATTCCTTTTAATAAATCTTTTTACTTATAAAGATTTGAACTTTTGAAGATTCCAGCTTACTTGTAAGTTTCTAAGGGCAAGGTCCTCTACATTGTTGCTCGCCTAAGGCTTAGAACACCCTATAGCAATATATATATTGACACATTTTCCCCTCGACTTTCTGTGATTCCCTACATCTCACCTTTCTTTGCAGACAAGCCATTTGAAATACCCTTAACTTATTTCACAGCCAATAAGTCTTTGAAATAATGTGTATTTTTTAGAGAAATCTTCTTGTATAATTAGGCAGAAAATCTGACCTGCCATAGTTTTCAAAACAGCATAATTTCAATCTTCTCAATGATAAATCTGTTGTATTACACAACCTTTGATTATTTAGCTTTATCAATGACATGTACTTTAAAACTATTTTAGAGATCCTACCAGTCTTTGAAAACATCCTTGTTCCTTAGTTCAGTTCCAGTTGAATGTATATATTCTGCCTTGCACCTGATTATTCCAACATCTGATGGATGGCCTAGGGAATCTAATTCTGGTATTGATTGTTTTGGCTGATTGCCTCCCCTTGTAGCTGATTTCTTCATTATTGTGTAAATTTAGATCATGAGCTCATGATTAGCTAAACAGCTGACCTTGTAAGTGGCTTAGGGGTCAATGCTCATAAGCTTCAACAGGAAGTCGGCAAAGATTGAATTGTGCCTCTACAATGAGGTACCCGCAAGGACCCCATTTTCTAGAAGTGTTGTTCCAATACTCCCTCTAGAGGCAGGGTACTCAGACAGGGCTTCTTTGCGGCCACTGATGTGGGGCAGGGCCATGGGCGGTCTGTGGCCCAGGCAGGAGCCTCTCGGCGGGTGTCCCAGGGAACCATCTGCCTGCGAACTTCGGTCACCTGGCAGGAAGCTACGATGCCCAGACCTATGTTTAGCTGTGCAGAGAGGTGTACTGGGCAGACAGGTTCCACACACACTTCAAGTAAGGGGTCGGCCTGAGTGGAAATTTGAGAGTGTTGACAGCTGAGCAGACAAAGAAGGCGCCCTTTGGCCTGGGCCTAAATGCTTGTGGCACCCCACTGGGCCTTACGGGCTCTGAGGGCCCTGCCCTGGGCCCCCTACTCCCCTACACTTTGTTCAGTCACAGCAGAAATGGCCACACCCACTCCCTCATTGTGGGCAGTGTTCCTTCCACCCTCTGCCCCGCCACCTCTCCGCAGCTTACCATGGACAACAGATGCTGCATTCTGAGGCCAAGGGATTCCGAAAATGCCAAGGGCAGACATAATGACCTTAAATGATTTCCTCTTGTGTCAGTTTTGGTAAACTTTAGGAGCTAGGAAATGGTCCACTTTACAGAAATGTTCAAATTTACTGGCATTTCATATATTCTCTGCTATAACATTGTCCTGATTCTTTCTATATATTCTTTAATTCTGTTTTTGTTTTCCTTAATCAAAGTGTGTCTTTTAAATCTGTTCAAACCGTATTCTTTGGACTTACTAAATCACCTCAATTTTATACGTTTTCTGTTGTATTAAGTTCTGCCCATATCTTTATTTATCTTTTTTCTATGTTCTCAGGGTTTATTGTTTTGATCTTCTGATGTCATTTAAAACACTTGGTTATTCATTTTAATGAATCTTTTTACTTATAAAGATTTGAACTTTTGAAGATTCCAGCTTACTTGTACGTTTCACAGGATCAGGTCCTCTACATTGTTGATGGTCTAAGGCTTATTTCACCCTATAGCAAAGTATATATTGACATATTTTCCCCTCGACTTTCTGTGATTCCCTACATCTCACCTTTCTTTACAGACAAGCCATTTGAAATACCCTTAACTTATTTCACAGCCAATAAGTCTTTAAAATAATGTGTATTTTTTAGAGAAATCTTCTTCTATAATTAGGCAGAAAATCTGACCTGCCATAGTTTTCAAAACAGCATAATTTCACTCTTCTCAATGATGAATCTGTTCTATTACACAACCTTTGAGTATTTCGCTTTATCAATGACATGTAATTTAAAAACGTTTTAGAGATCCTACCAGTCTTTGAAAACATCCTTGTTCCTTGTTTCAGTTCCAGTTTTATGTATAATTTCTGCCTTGCACCTGATTATTCCAACATCTGATGGATGGCCTAGGGAATCTAATTCTGGTATTGATTGTTTTTGCTGATTGTCTCCCCTTGTAGCTGATTTCTTCATTATTGTGTAAATTTAGATCATGAGCTCATGTTTAGCTAAACAGCTGACCTTGTAAGTGGCTTAGGTGTGAACGCTTGTAAGCTTTAGCAGAAAGATGGCAAAGATTTATTTGTGTCCCTCCAATGAGTTGCCCTCGAGGACCCCGTTTTCTACAAGTGTTGGTCCAATACTCCCTCTAGAGGCAGGGGACTCAGACAGGTCTGCTTTGCGTCCCCCGATCTGGAGCAGGGGCTGTGGGCGGCCTTTGGGCCGGGCAGGAGCCTCTCTGCGTGTGTCCCAGGGACCCATCTGCCAGCGAACTTCAGTCACCGGCAGGAAGCTACGATGCCCAGACCTATGGTTAGCTATGCAGCAGGGTGTACTGCGCGGACAGGTTCCACACACACTTCAAGTACGAGGGCGGCCTGAGTGGAAAGGTGAGAGTTTGGGCAGCTGTGCAGACAAAGAAGGCGCCCTTTGGCCTGGGCCTAAATGCTGGTGACACCCCACTGGGCCTCCCGAACTCTGAGGGCCTTGCCCTGGGACCCCTGCTCCCCTGCCTTTGATCAGTCACAGCAGAGATGGCCACACCCACTCCCTCTGTGAGGTCAGTGTTCCAACCGCCCTCAGCCCTGCCCGCTCTTCGCAGGTTACCATGGACTACAGATGCTGCATTCTGAGGCCAGGGCGTTCGGAGAATGCCCAGGGCAGACATGATGACCTTAAATGATTCCCTCTTGTGTCAGTTTTGGTCAACTTTAGGAGCTAGGAAATGGTCCACTTTACAGAAATGTTCACATTTACTGGCATTTCATATATTCTCTGCTATAAGATTGTCTGATTCTTTCTGTATATTCTTGACTTATGTTTTTGTTTTCCTTAATCAAAGTGTGTCTTTTAAATCTTTTCAAAGAATATTCTTTGGACTTACTAAATCACCTCAATTTTATACGTTTTCTGTTGTATTAAGTTCTGCTCATATCTTTATTAATCTTTTTTCTATATTCTCAGGGTTTATTGTTTTGATCTTCTGATGTCAATTAAAACACTTGGTTATTCCTTTTAATAAACCTTCTTACTTATAAAGATTTGAACTTTTTAAGATTCCAGCTTACTTGTAAGTTTCTAAGGGCAAGGTCCTCTACATTGTTGCTCGCCTAAGGCTTAGTTCACCCTATAGCAATGTACATATTGACACATTTTCCCCTCGACTTTCTGTGATTCCCTACATCTCACCTTTCTTTGCAGACAAGCCATTTGAAATACCCTTAACTTATTTCACAGCCAATAACTCTTTGAAATAATGTGTATTTTTTAGAGAAATCTTCTTATATAATTAGGCACAAAATCTGACCTGCCATAGTCTTCAAAACAGCATAATTTCACTCTTCTCAATGATAAATCTGTTGTATTACACAACCTTTGAGTATTTAGCTTTATCAATGAAATGTACTTTAAAACTATTTTAGAGATCCTACCAGTCTTTGAAAACATCCTTGTTCCTTAGATCAGTTCCAGTTGTATG